>NC_092342.1:156654000-156957250 GCF_046630445.1 Rutidosis leptorrhynchoides
TAGCCGTTTTATTTAATGGTGTTGAAAGTTTGTATGGTTGTTATTAGGTTGATCGTAATAGTAACCCAAAACAGAAAGAGTGATGAATAATTATATGGTGGTGATCTAGTGGTGATGGGTCTTCAAACTGAAAACGAAAATAGTGCACAGCAACAAAAGGGAACTCACGATGGGTTTTTTTTAATAAGAAATTTGTGATGTGGGTGGTGACCATAATGAAGAGAGGGTGGCAATTATGATGTTTCCAAGGTGTAGGTAAAAGTGGCGGTTTAGTTGGGTGGTTCTTGGAGTTGTAGTTGAGACAGGATATTCGTAACAGTAGGTTCGATTAAATAGCAAACAGAAAAGATGAGAGGGAGAGGTGAGAGAGAGGAAGGAAGAAAAGAAAAATGGTGATAGTTGTTCATGGTTGCAGGTGACGATGGTGTTGGTCTCGTGGTAGCTTGGATGAAGGTGTTGGCGGTTGATCTATTGGTGGTTATCCGGTGGTCACGGGTGGTGGCCGAAGGGTTATGGTTGGCGGCTTATAATAGTAGGAAACAGAAACTTAAATGGTTAGATGTTTGAGATGGTTGATCCATCTTGTAAGAGATAGGTAGACAGATATATCTATATGTTATTTATATATAATAGTATTTACAAGTAATATATGTTGTAACTATGTTGCGACCAAGAATCACGGGCAAACAGTTTACAGGAAGAAAAAAAATATCAGATGGAGATAGGAAATATATTATACGCATAATTTTGGTCTTTTATATATCTGTACCGAAAATATCTGTATTTTTATAATTATATTTTATATAATCTGCATTTTATATATTAATCTTAATGATTAATAATTGTGTAAAAATTTTGATAATAAATTAATAAGATTGATAACAATAATATAATAACTTTATTATTATTCATAATATTTATAATAATGCTAATAATAATAGCAATATTGCTAGTGGTATTAATATAACAGATTACAAATACACATAATTATTCGTGAATCATCGAGGGCAGTCGAAGGGTAGTTGATTACATGAACTTAAATTTCAAGGTTTTCGAGACTCAATATTACAGATTTTGCTTATCATGTCGGAATCAAATAAAGATTAGGGTTTAAATTTGGTCGGAAATTTCCGGGTCATTACATTGGTGTTCGGATTGGGATTCTCACCGTTGTTGTTTCCTTTGAAACCCTCATGTCGCTTCGCCGGGTTTTGATCATAGGCTCTACCCTTGTTGTTATCCCACTTACACTTATCACTACTACCCGCTTCGGATTTTGCCTTTTCCGGTTCATCGATGATGATTTGGTTCATTAAGGTATGCGCCATGCGCATTGCTTCCGAGACATTGGGTGGCTTAGACGAGGTGACATTTCCCTTATTGGACTTAGGAAGTCCCCACAAATACATTTCCATACGTTTAAACTCCGGGGTAACCATGGTAGGACACATCAGGGCTAATTCTAGATACCTACGGTTGTAACCATCAAGATCGTTTCCCACAACCTTCAACTGCATAAACTCAATCTCCATTTTCTGGATCTCGGTCCTAGGGCAATATTCCTCAATCAGGACCCCTTTGAATTCCTCCCATGGGGTAGTAAACACCTCATCAATACCCTTTGCTTGAGCCAATGTGTTCCACCAAGTTAGTGCGCCGTTAGACAGCGTACACGAGGCATACTTGGTTTTGTTCGCCTCTGAGCAGTTACTAACTCGAAAAACAAATTCTAATTTCTCAAACCATCTAGTGAGACCAACCGGTCCCTCAGTTCCACTATAGTTGTGGGGCTTGCAGCTTTGAAACTCTTTGTATGTGCACCCATTACGAATGGGCTGGATAACCGGTGGCGGTGGAGCTTGGGGGTTCATTTCTGCTAAGGCCGCGATGACTAGTTCATTGATCATTTCCTCGATTTGGGCTGCGGTGGGTGTTGATCATCTGTTGGCCATTGATGTTCTAAATAAAAATTTTGACTCAAGTCAAAATCCAGTATTCAAATAGTAATAATACAGTATATGGTAACCAACATGGAATCAACACATCACATATTTATTAAGTAATGCAACCAGGTACAAATACCACAGAATCATCATACAGTAATGTAAATAGAACACCGTGCAAGAATTAAATAACGTAAAGTTCCATTCATTAATAATAAGTTGCATACATCAGCATAGGTTCGTACAATACATAAGTGAAACATAAAACTACAAATGAGATTACATAATGAAATCTACTACAAATGTCCTACGGTGATGGTGGGTGTAGGATGTCCAATACGTGGGACATCTGGTTCTCGAGTTCAGCTACCCGAGCACGGAGGATCTCCACCTCCCTTGTCAGTTCCTCGACAGTGGGAGATGGTGGGGCAGGCGGTGCAGTCGGTACGGGTGGTGCTGGTGGTGCAGACGGTCCGGCTCCAGAAGTAGAGGCTGCAAAGCGGTAAGGCTTACGGATGAAGGGATCAGCAGGATACGGCACAAGCCGCTTATGGGCGGTAACCCTACGACTCCGACCATGAGCGTCAACAAATGGTCGACCTCCATTAATCCCTGGAATGATGGTACCATCGAAATGGTACCGCTTCTTCGGCGGGGTGGAGGGTGGCTGTACAGGTGCATCATCAGGGTCCTCATCTGAATCCTTATCACTAGAGTCGTCAGAGGATGAGTCGTCGGATGAAGAATCAGCGGATGATGGGTCGTCTAGATCGGCTGGGGGTGGCTGCATGGGTGGCTCTCCTCGGGCGGCCATCATCTGTCGGTATCTGGCTGGTCCGATCAGTACGAGACGTCCATCAGGAAGGCGTAGGCACCAATGGTTATGCTCATTACGGACCGGACCTTCCCCAAGTTCCGCGGGAATCACAGCACCACCGAGATGGTGCTATGGCTCCGGAGGTCCTGGGGCAAGTGGAGCTGGAATCTCCGGTGGGTCCATGTGTCCATCTGAGGTAACCACTGGGTCGGGCGTATGGCTACTGGCTCCAGAGGATGAAGCGCCTGAGTCACTGGAAGGTGTCAACGACGGCATCTGGGAATCGGCAACAATGGTCGGTGAGGTGGCTGATGAGTCTGTGTCGCTATCCAAAATGATGACAGGTGGAATATCCGACATCTGAACAAGGAAAAATAACTTTTTCCATGTCAGTAAGTCATAAAGCAAGCAAGTATTAGGAAAAGTAACTACGACAGTCTAAATCATGTGTAACAGTAAATAGCATGGCAATAACGGCAAGTATCATGTAATCGAAAACAGATAATAGCATGCAGTAGTGATGTCATGTAGTAGCATACGGCATATAGCAGTAAAAGTAAGCAGCAGCATGCAGCAAATTCTGCAGAAACAAGTAAACTAGCAAGTTGTAGATTAGTCCTATTAGTGAATCCTACTCGGGTCGGACCAGACTCACTAATGCATCCTAATTCCCTACAACCAATGCTCTGATACCAAATGTGACGCCCCATACTAAATCAACATGTACGGAACATCAACAACAGGATCATTACAAGGTCAAACACTATATGCGTTTTCAAAAAAGTTTGCATTCATGGTAAAAGGTGACGTCATAACCAACGTCAAATGTTTTACAAACAAAAGTATGCTTCTATGAACGGAAGCAAGTAATAATAGTACGTGACCCTTAGGTCGTTAAAAATCATTGTTTAAAAGTAATAAAGTTTGAATGCAAGATAAAATGTTTCATACAGTAACATCTCTAATAAGGCAGCGGGTGGCTAATCAGCAAGACTAGTACAACAGCGGAAGCAAGCAACCTTAAGCACCTGAGAAAAACATGCTTAAAACGTCAACACAAAGGTTGGTGAGCTATAGTTTAAGTATAACAGTAATGTAAGGTAGGCCACAAGATTTCAGTGCTTCAACAGCATTTCAAAACAGTATGAAAAGTATATGTATAACCGTGGGCACTTGGTAACTAACTTAAAGTTTATCACCCCCTAAAAGTACACTTGGCGAGTGCGTATGTTTACGAAGTATTAAACACCCGTTAAATGCTAGCGCTACTAGCTAGAGTGGGGATGTCAAACCCTATGGATCCATATCTAAGATTTGCGTTCACCGATTCAAAGACCAATGACTAAACGTTACCGAGCTAAGGGGAAAGTTTATGCCGTTGTATAACCCACACATATATAAAGTTTAAGTACTCGTACCTAGTATGTAAAACATAAAATGCACATGTATTCTCAGTTCCCAAAATAGTTAAAGTAAAAAGGGATGCTATAACTCACAGTGGAAAAGTAGTAGTAAAGTTGATTCGAGAAAAGTAAGCAAGTATGTAGGTCCGGAAAGTCCTCAACCTAAGTCAAAAGTTACTAAGTCAGTAAATCGTTCCCAAAGGTTTAAATGTATGTAAATTAGGTCTTAAGTATCATCATCATTCATCATTAAGTCAAAAGGGTAAAGTAAGTTTCATTCTAGAAAAGAGTCTAAAACAAAGGCAGACTTCGATCAGTCACCACAGCCTCTATACCTACTGAAATGAGGTGAGACCAGTGGCCGTGGCTCCGTAAATGTGTCCTTTAGTTTCTGTAAAAATTCCAGAATCAAAATCGTCTTCGTTTGATCGTGGCGACGGTTTAAGAGCGAGTAGGTCAGAATTTTCAGCACAACGTTAAAAGGACATAGTGACACTCGGAGGGCCATAAATCCTACACCGTAACTCGGATTAAGACGAGTCTTAAAAGAAAAATTATCTACTCGAACAGAGCTAACTAAAAATCAGCTTTACAGTAGCCCAGGTGGTCGGATCAGACCCAAAAAACAGTAAGTTAAAGTGTTTTGGTGGGTCCTTGGTGCTTGATGCTCATCCCGGTTCTCATCCTTGATGCATATAGCTTCAAGTGTACAACTCGTTTATGTGTTTGCATCATCTTAACCAAGGTTTGACCATCATAACACTAGTGTAAGTCTAAGATAATTTGCACAACTCAATTAAGTGTTGTATGTAGTTTGATGAACCAAAGTTACATCAAGATCTTAGATCCGACACATACATGAACTCTAAAAGTAATATTAACTAAGTTTTGACTATCATGACACTAGTGTAAGTCTAAGATATGTAGAACAACTCACTTAAGAGTTGTATGATGTTTTATGAACCAAAGTTACATCAAGATCTTAGATCCAACACATACAAGAGTTATAAAAGTAATATTAAACTACAAACTTGAAAATAAACTTAAGCAAACAAGATCTTAAGTTGTAGAACATAGTTCTTAGTTAGATCTTGAAGATCCTAGACCCAAAAGTCTAGATCTAAAGTTCTTAAGTTAAATCCAACACAAGTATATGAAGTTATAACTAAAAAGTTATACTTCCATGTTCTTGAACTTACAAAGTTAACTTTTAGTTCCAAGAAAAATGAGATCAAGATTAACTAGTAACACTTGACCAAATCATAACTTTAAAGTACATAAAATGAAGAAGTAAGTTAAATCTAAAAGTAATAAGTTCATGGTTGTTCATACTTGGAAAGATTCAAGCCAAAGCTTTGATCCTTAAGAAAGTAAACTTTAAGTTTACAACATGAACTCAAGTATGGTTATAAACTCATGAACTTTTCTTTTTAACATGCTTTATGGAAGAATCAAAACATAAACTTGATTCTCCTAGGTTCTTGTATGTTCTTGAATAAACAAGATGATATGAAGAATAAACTAGAGAGTTTGATTCTTACAACTAGTAAATAAATAACAACTAAGAACAAGTAACAAACAACAATGAACAATTAAACAAACAAGCAAATGATGATGATATGTATGTGTATATAATTCGGTTTTTATGAAGAAAAAGAAGAGAAAAGTAAGCTTGTTACTTACAAGTCTTGAGAGAAAAAGGAGAGAAAAGAAAGCAAGTAAGTTTGTGTGTGTGAGAAATGAGGTAGAAGTATACATGTAAGTAGCAAAACAAGAAGCAAAGTTTGAATCTCTCCTCCCCATGGGAAGCTCACGGCCATGGATCAAAAAGGCAAGGTCAAATGTTAACTTTCAAGTATTGGAGAATGGTGATCGCTTAGTATGGTAATAAAGTTAATTGGTGTGGGAAAGTGTTGTAAATATGCAAGTAACTAGATTCCCATGAACTAATTAATCTAGCTTAGTTTAAATGTAATACTTGCATGATAGTAATGGGATAATTAATCCATTAAATGTGTAGGGTGGGCTTCCAAGTCCACTTCCAATAATAAAAGCCCAAGTCCAAGTAAGTATGCAATTAAAATAAATAAAGCCCAAGTAATTAACTACTAACCTTAGTTAATTAAAAATGATTAATAATAAATAAGCATGAATGTAAATAATATTTGAAAATATTATTCGTGAAAAGTACGCGTGTCACAAAGACGTGTCGGGCCATGTAAAGTCAAGTACGATAACAAGTAAACGTATAAAAATACATTTATTAATGCGCAAGTATTAATAATAAATATTATTAATAAAAGTTGGAATTTCCAGGGTCGTTACATTACCCACCTGTTAAAGAAAATTTTGTCCCGAAATTTTAAGCTGAGGTAGATGGAGGAGTCGGGAAAATGTGAGGATACTTCTGCATCATTTGATCCTCTCATTCCCAAGTAAACCCAGGTCCTCGTTTGGCATTCCATCGTACTCGGATGATCAGAATCTTGTTGCGTTTCAAAGTTTTGACCTCACGATCCATAATCTCGACAGGTTCTTCCAAGAAGTGGAGTTTATCATCAATCGTAAGTTCTTCCAGTGGTATGACAAGTTCGGGTGCAGCAAGACACTTCTTCAAGTTTGACACGTGGAAGGTAGGATGAACTGAGCTCAATTGAGTTGGAAGATCCAAACGGTAAGCAACGGGTCCAACACGTTCCAAGATTTCAAAAGGACCAATGTACCGCGGGTTTAACTTCTCACGTTTTCCAAAACGGATCACACCTTTCCAAGGTGCGACCTTCAACATTACACGGTCACCCACGTTGAATTCAAAGTCTTTACGTTTTAGGTCGGCATAACTCTTTTGACGATCACGGGCCGTCTTGAGTCTCGCTTGAATCTGAGCAATCTTCTCCGTTGTTTCATGGACTACCTCGGGTCCAGTGATTTGCTTTTCGCCTACTTTGGCCCAACAAATAGGAGACCGTTATGCTGCACGTTTGTATTTTGATGTCTAGGATGTAAATTTTGAAAGTGCATAAGTGTTAAGCAAAATTTTTAGCGGACAGTTTTTGATACAAAAAATTTATATATTGTGTTATTTGATGTTAACGAACAGAAACTAACTTGTGTATATGTTTTTCTCAGGAGAAAAGGAGAAAGAGAAGGTTCAGTGATTAGATAGCTGAATACCTTCTCGTTTGCTGGTATTTGGTGATTGGGACTAACTGGAGAATATAGTATATAGAAGCATGTTATATTATGATTGCCATGCTTGCTAGATATACTTATTGTTGTGGTTAGTTAGTACTTGTGATGACTGCATGTTAGTTGATGCTTATCTGCTGGAGCCCAGTGCGTCCCTATTGTGTGGTAGCCTCGGTAGGAGAGATCAACCTGTGGGTTGGGTTCCTCTGTGGTAGCCTAGACAACCGTGGTGTATATATATGTGAATGACGCGTCCGTCGCGTGTGGATTATGTATATACATACGGTGGTGAAGGAACTTATGGTAAGCCCCAGTCCGATCAGCTGGTGGTTAATGGTTTGACCGAGCTGCCAGAGTCTCTGTAGACGGCACTTGGGAGATATTTGTATGTTAGACTATGTGACATGATTAATATAACACTTATGTATGCTATGGCCTGTAGTTAGTCGTACTCACTTAGCTTCGTGCTAATTCCCCTCCATCTCCTCCCCTGCAGGTTATTAGCTTTTGTAGATATCGTATTTTGGGGAGAAGACGGGCATGGTGATGTTATGTTTGACAATGAAGAAACTCTGATGTGTCTTTTCTGTTAAAACTAAATTTGGTTGTAATGTCATGTGACACTAGATGTAATAGTTTAATACTAGCCGTAAAATGATTTGGTTATGTAATCATTATATGTTTTTGTTATTATAATGGTTTAATTAATTTTAACGCTTCCGCCTCGTTTAAAAAATTTTTTTTTTTAGCGGTGTCACAATTATTATTATCACTAAAATAAGTATTAGTTACCATTTATTATTAATATTATTACCATAATTATAATTACATATAGGATTATTATTATTATTGTTATTACTAATATTATTATCATTCCCAATATTATTATTAAGTAGTAATGTTATTAATATTATCATTAGTATTATTATAAGTATCATTAAAAACATAATTTTTTTTACCATTTTAGTATTATTGACAAAATTATGATTATGATTATTATCATTATAAAAAAATAATACAAATTATTATTATTTTCGTAAATATTAGTATTAGTATCTTTTTATAAATAATAGAATTGTTACTATTAACATAAGTATTATTATTTGTATTATCTCAAGTATTATTATTATGTAATTACTAAAATCAGTATCATAACTATCATTAACAGAAAAAATAATGTTTTTACAATTATAATTATTAATATCATTATCATTATCATTAATAGAATTATTAACATTATTATCTTATTAGTAATATTAAGTATTATAATTACTATCATTTTTACCACTATTATTAATATTATTTTGACTACTATTATTATTATTAATATACAAATGATATATATATATATATATATATATATATATATATATATATATATATATATATATATATATATATATATATATATATATATATATATTAAAAATTTATTTAATACATATAACATAACAAGATTAATATCTGAAAGGACCCGTTCATATACATTATAAATGATTCACAATAGTTGATTACATCGCGAGGTATTTGACCTCTATATGATATGTTTTACAAACATTGCATTCGTTTTTAAAAGACAAACTTTCTTTACATCTAAAATTGACGGCATGCATACTATTTCATATTACATCCAACTATAATTGACTTAATATTAATCTTGATGAACTCAACGACTCGAATGCAACGTCTTTCAAAGTATGTCATGAATGACTCCAAGTAATATCCTTAAAATGAGCTAATGCACAGCGGAAGATTTCTTTAATACCTGAGAATAAACATGCTTTAAAGTGTCAACCAAAAGGTTGGTGAGTTCATTAGTTTATCATAATCAACCATTTCCGTAATAGTAATAGACCACAAGATTTCATATACATAAACATTTTAATAAAAATATTCTAAGTGGTTGAGCACTTGGTAACCATACTTAACATTTAATCAACGTCGCATATTCCCTTTATTATGAAATCTCACTACACTGTACCAAGTGTAGTCACTGAAACGAAGTACTGTGCAACCGTTGAATACTGGTCGTCCAGTCCGGTTGGGGTTGTCAGGCCCGATAGATCTATCAACAGGATTCGCGTTTACAATACCGCATGTAAATGGTAGTTACCAAGCTATTAGGGAAAAATATGCAAAGTGGTACAACTCAACGTAGAATATATTTTTAGTACTTGTGTCCATTTCGTAAAACAGTGCATGTATTCTCAGCCCAAAAATATATATAAAAAGTGAGTAATGAAACTCACAATACTGTATTTCATAGCAATTATGTATATGACGGCACTGAACAAGTGCAGGGTTTGTCTCGGATTCACGAACCTATATTAAGTATATATATTTATATGTTGGTCAATATCTGTCTAACAATTTAGGTCAAGTCGTAGTGTATCACAATCCTAATGCTCGAGACCGACATGCAAAAGTCAACAAAAGTCAACTTGACCCAAAATGACTTCCAAAATCTATACATGTTTATTATATAACTTATATATAGTCCTTTTATATATTTAAATATATTTATCAGATCTTATTATACTAAATAATACAAGTCATTTATTAATAAATAAAAATTTATATTTAAATTCATATATGATAAAAAATATACTTTTATATATCTCAAGTAATAAAATTTATAAAATTCACTTAATATCATAAAAATATAGTGGTATGTATTATTAATGTAATTATATTACGTGTGGTAAAAATATCTTTGTACGCATATTTATTTGATAAAATAATATTGATAATAATAATAATGATAAAAATAATAAAATGACAGTTTCAATAAAAATATTAATTTTTAGTAATAAAGATAATTTTAGTAATAACATCAACTGATAACAATTATAATAATTGTTTTAATAATAATATTAAAATTAATAATAATTCAGTTGATCATATCTTTTAATCCGTTCATCGAACCCACACGATTTCTAAATGAAAAGTTATTAATTTTTCTTTAGCTTTTCAACGACATGCATATCATATACCTTATCTCATTAGCATATGTATCAAATTCGTGATTTATCATAAACTATTTAACGACGAAACTAAGCATACAAACATGCATAATCATATATACTCGAGCACTAGTCAGGGATACACTATTAATTAATATATAAAAGATAAGATATGAATGCTCATGTATCAATATTGTGATTCAATATTGCAGGAAAGTACGTAGATGCAACGAAAATAATAAACGTTAGGTTGACCTCACGAGCAATACCCTCGAACAATACCCATAACCTCCATAGCTATAACCCATAATTTCCTTAGCTCTATCCCATTTGAAAACTTATTTTGAAATCGTCTGAATATAACTCCGTCATAGTATTTTATGTATACTAATAATATCTTGAAATAATACTAAGTAAATATATATATGTAATTCGATTGAGAGAGTTTAGAGAAATATATTTTCAAGTTTCTATGAAATAATGAAACCTATTGAATTCTATTTATAATAGATTTTTGAATTATTAAAGTGAATTATTAAAGTATGAATTATTAAAGTGAATTATTAAAGTATGAATTATTAAAGTATGAATTATTAAAGTATGAATTATTAAAGTTAATTATTAAAGTGAATTATTAAAGTAAATTATTAAAGTTAAAGTAAAGTAAAAGTAAAGTAAAAGTAAAGTAAAGGTATAGTTAAAGTATAGTAAAAGTATAAAACTATGTACGTATATTACGCGTATAAATATATTTAATATTAATTTAAATCGTTATATCATAAAACATTTTAGAAAAGTAGAATTATATATATTCATAATAGGTTTCAAGTTTTTAAATTACAGTCTGTTGGTGAAGCATGGGATAAAGTCCAAAGGTTTAATAAACGTATGAAATCATCTTAATGAAAAATGCCGAGTTACTTAACTTGTCGATATCCAACATCTAAGTTATTTACACTCCATGTTCTTACTTACTTTACCATTTTCCGAATATTGTCAAAAAGAATAGATTTCTTAAATCATAGTGGACCTCATAACATTGGCCCATAATCATATCATAATGTATCTGATAATTCAATCATTTGATATTATCTCTTAATTCTGTCGAAAAATATATCGAAACAAATACGTTCATGTAAAGTATCATATATCTAATACTTTGTTAATGTTTTCAGTTAATATTATTTATTATATATACATATCTATATACATATAATTGTTCGTGAATCATCGAACACGGTCAAAGGGTAATTGATTACATGAATGTAGTTCCAAACTTTTTGAGATTCAACATTACAAATTCTGCTTATCGTGTCGGAAACATATAAATGTTAGGTTTAAATTTAGTTGGAAATTTCTGGGTCGTCACAGTACCTACCCGTTAAAGAAATTTTATCCCGAAATTTGATCGAGGTCGTCATGGCTAACCATAAAAATGTGTTTATGACGGATATGTGTTGATAGATAGGATTTTATTACCATAGAGTAATATGGATAAAATGATCGGATTACTCGAAGCGTATGAGTGAAGCTATCACAAAATAGTGGAATGAGGAAAATAAGTTTCGTCATAATTTTTGACGTAGTCATGGTTGAATTCCGGAATTCAAGGGATTCAAAAAAAAAATCATGGAAATCTATAAGATCTGTTTCTTCGAGATTTAAGGAAATTAGGATCTATTTAATTAAATGCGATGATCTGTCCCGATTACTACGCCTGATATTTCCCTTATATATTTACCTTTTCTATTCCGTTAGTTTTTACCACTTCTATACTCAATTCCAATTTCAAAAGATTGCGAAAATGCTTAATCCAGTTCTAATCCTTGTCCTTATCCTTACTATCGCAACAATCATTCTCCTTTTCCAACTTCCACCGGAGGAATCTGTTTTCTTCTACTTCGCCCTTGGGGTTATAGTGTTTTTAATTCTCCCGTGTCTTTATGTTGCGATAAACATTGATATACACGATTTGTAATTTATGTGTTGTTATTGGACTTTATATTCTCCCTTACATTTCAGAGTTTCATACTTTTGTTGTCTCTTCCCGGCTTTAAGTCAAGCGAATAATGGTCCAGAATTAGTAGGTATGAAGTTTTGGATGAACATAGTTAATGTTCTAAGAAGGAAATCGTAATGGTACGATCTTGATTTGGCAAATTACCAAAATATGTGAAAAGATAGAACTATCAAGAAGATATGTTCTTAACATGTTTGGAGATTTGGTAGAATGTAAGAGTCGTGTAAATGGCACATGATGACGGTATGTTCTGTGAATCATCACGTTCCATTAGAAACTCAGCATGAATTACTGTAATATAATCACGTTGATCAAGTGTCATTATATTATACTAACTCATACTTCAGTTCCCAACACTACTTCAAAACATTCGTATTTGAATTTTTTTCAGAATTTAGAAACCAACACAGTTTCTTTTATGTTGCAGATATTATGGAGAGATAAATGATCTCAGATAAGAATAGTTGTGAAAATATCTCCAAAAATATGGAGAATATGTATAATGAGAGATACGAAGATATCTTATAATATTTAAGATAAGATGATGATTAAGAATAAGGTCCGCAAAGGTTTAGAGTCAGGAGCAAGGTATTCGTTAATGACTTCGTCAGAAACAGAATCATCAAGATTCTTTAAATACAGACTTTGGTCCTTGTATTTGTCCTTGGTCTCCTTTACGGTCTGCTCAATCCATTGTTCAGTACCAACTCTTCTCTTTTTTTGGGCTTTACCAACACATTATTCTTTTTTATCAAAATTTTGACTGTTAAAGTCATTTACAGTTTCTGCTGCTTCATTAGCATTTCGAGAACTAATTCACAGTTTAAGATATTTTTCAGAAACTTCACATTCGAAGTGTGTAAGTTTAGGAGATAGATGTTATATGTATATATAACTATTGAAGTAGAAACGCTGCGAGATTTCAAAATACTGATTGCTGATTTTCAATAATTGGTATGGCAATTCTTGTTGCAAGATGCGGATGAGTAAGAGATGGAGTTTCAATGAATAAGTATAGTGACTTTTTGGAGAGGTTTAAGTCGAAGGTTAATGAAGTTGTTGATAAGTTTGCTGCTAATGTGGTGAGATATGAAAGGTTCCCCAGTAACGATGGTGAAATGGCAGCGTATCTATTGAAGTTATAATAAAATTAGTTTTACTGAAAAGTCGAAGTTGACTTATTGGAGCTGTGACAAAACTGGCTACTTTGAAAAGAATCGTAAGGTTGTTTTTGCTAATAAATGCTAAAGAATTCAACGCGGGTACGTGTTAAACTATGACTTTGGGTTCGAGAGTTTTTCAGGTACAAGACTTCGGGTAATGTGTGATTGGATCATCATCTCGATTGTTCCTTATTTGATGTGTCTTCCAAAATTTCGAAGCGTTTTAAATGCAGCTTGTCTTTGTCAATATTCAAAGGATAAATTCGTCATAAATCTCGATTGATTCTCGTATCCTTTTGAGTGTTTCAATTAAAAGTGATGTTCTATCACAGTTTTGAAGTCAAAGTATAGCTTTGAAAAAATGTAAGGATCTAAGAGTGATGGTTTTGCTTATATCTCGAGTTGCATTCTGAGATTTCAAAAATCAGAATAGGTGATTGAATTTGAATGAGTATGGTTGTTTTGATTTCTTATAAAAGAAGGTATACTGTTACGAAAATAGGGAGTATAGTTGATGATTTACTGAATTAGAATTGAAGAATGTAATATATTAATTGTGCATTTATATATCTCTCGGGTATTACCTACCCGTTAAAAAAAATGTCACAAATAATATTTTGAACAAGAATTTTTTATTACAGTCTTTATGAAAATATATGTATGTATATTTTCTTCAGATGTAATACAAATTTAATGAGTTAATATCATATTAAGCTCATTTGATTTTCTGCTTGGATTAGTAAAGAATAATCTCTAAAACATTAGAGATTACATAATCTTTGCGGAGTATTTCGCTAATGTAATCAATACTTCAATATTTATTCTTATAGATATTTCCTTAGTGAATTATGCTGATGCTCATAGAACTCTTGCTAACTTCACAAGATACGAATGTTGTTTTCCAGTAAGTTTCGAGTACATTGAAGATGAAAGTGTAAAATCAAACATGTTATTGAATGATACACTTGGTTTATTATGAAACCGAATTCATTTAATTAAATCAAAGATTGTAGTTACGATGGTTAGGTTGTTAACGAAGGATGTACATCATAGCATATTAGTAATATGAATTTAACTGAGTAGTATCTACCCTTTTTCAATTCATATTCAATAGCTTAGTACGAAAGATTTTTATAGTTTCAGCATTAATATATATAAAATATATATATATAATTTCTTCAGAAGAATGAGTTAATACTTCATAACTCGTTGATACAAAATACTCGTTGTTGATCAATGATGACATCCACGGCGATTCTTGAACTGACGGAACTTGTGATGTTATAGGTGCTGCTAGTGCTGATGATGCTGACAGTACTGACGGTGATGGTGGTGCTGACGATATTGTTGATGCTGATGATACTGCCGGTAACTGCTGGTGATGCTGCTGAAGCTTGTGGTATTGAGGCTTGCGATGTGGATGTTACTTGCGATATTGGTTATGCTGCTGGTGCTGCTGATGGTGTTTGTAATCCTTGCACCATGTGTTCCAAAACCACTACTCGGGCGCGAAGTTCGTTAATTTCTGCTAGTACACCGGGATGATTGGCGGTTGGAACGAGCGGATGAATAAGATTCGCAATATGGGATAGTATATAATCATGAAGAGATACTCTAGCAATGAGTGAGAAAATGGTGTCTCGAACAGGTTCGCAGGTAAGTGCTTCAGGTTCATCGCCAAGAGGGCAATGTGGTGGATGGAAGGGATCACCTTCTTCTTGTCTCCAATGGTTGAGTTGACTATGGACCCATCCCCAATTCATCCAAAATAGATGATGGGAAATTGGTTGATCCATTCCGGTGATGCTACTTTCGAAGCTCAGGTAGATATCCATATCAGAATAGCTGTCGAAATCTGAGGAATTCGAACTGGTTGAGGGATCCATCTCGTAGGATCACGGAAAGAATTTTTGGTATGAAATAGTTTGTAGAATTTAGATTTGGTATTCTTCAATTACATAATTTGCATATGTATATATAATACCAAAATTCCATAAATTACGGAGAATCTTTAAAAAGATGTCAGTCAAAGTTCACAGTAATAGATGTGCTAAGATAAGAATCCGTCTATACACTATTATGCAATAAATAAAGGATAACGCGTCTAGACTTAAGATGATAAGCAGGTAATTTCCTAAGGATGATAAGTAGATGATTTCCGACTAGAATTGATAACCAAACTTTTTGACATACAGACACGGTCGAAGTCCAGACTCACTAATGCATCTTAACAACTATCAGTTAGACACACTAATGCAAGACCTGGTTCGCTAAGACCACCGCTCTGATACCAACTGAAAGGACCCGTTCATATACATTATAAACGATTCACAATAGTTGATTACATCGCGAGGTATTTGACCTCTATATGATACGTTTTACAAACATTGCATTCGTTTTTAAAAGACAAACTTTCTTTACATCTAAAATTGACGGCATGCATACTATTTCATATTACATCCAACTATAATTGACTTAATATTAATCTTGATGAACTCAACGACTCGAATGCAACGTCTTTCAAAGTATGTCATGAATGACTCCAAGTAATATTCTTAAAATGAGCTAATGCACAGCGGGAGATTTCTTTAATACCTGAGAATAAACATGCTTTAAAGTGTCAACCAAAAGGTTGGTGAGTTCATTAGTTTATCATAATCAACCATTTCCGTAATAGTAATAGACCACAAGATTTCATATACATAAACATTTTAATAAAAATATTCTAAGTGGTTGAGCACTTGGTAACCATACTTAACATTTAATCAACGTCGCATATTCCCTTTATTATGAAATCTCACTACACTGTACCAAGTGTAGTCACTGAAACGAAGTACTGTGCAACCGTTGAATACTGGTCGTCCAGTCCGGTTGGGGTTGTCAGGCCCGATAGATCTATCAACAGGATTCGCGTTTACAATACTGCATGTAAATGGTAGTTACCAAGCTATTAGGGAAAAATATGCAAAGTGGTACAACTCAACGTAGAATATGTTTTTAGTACTTGTGTCTATTTCATAAAACAGTTATAAAACATTGCATGTATTCTCAGCCCAAAAATATATATAAAAAGGGAGTAATGAAACTCACAATACTGTATTTCATAGCAATTATGTATATGACGGCACTGAACAAGTGCAGAGTTTGTCTCGGATTCACGAACCTATATTAAGTATATATATTTATATGTTGGTCAATATCTATCTAACAATTTAGGTCAAGTCGTAGTGTATCACAATCCTAATGCTCGAGACCGACATGCAAAAGTCAACAAAAGTCAACTTGACCCAAAATTACTTCCAAAATCTATACATGTTTATTATATAACTTATATATAGTCGTTTTATATATTTAAATATATTTATCAGATCTTATTATACTAAATAATACAAGTCATTTATTAATAAATAAAAATTTATATTTAAATTCATATATGATAAAAAATATACTTTTATATATCTCAAGTAATAAAATTTATAAAATTCACTTAATATCATAAAAATATAGTGGTATGTATTATTAATGTAATTATATTACGTGTGGTAAAAATATCTTTGTACGCATATTTATTTGATAAAATAATATTGATAATAATAATAATGATAAAAATAATAAAATAATAGTTTCAATAAAAATATTAATTTTTAGTAATAAAGATAATTTTAGTAATAACATCAACTGATAACAATTATAATAATCGTTTTAATAATAATATTAAAATTAATAATAATTCAGTTGACCATATCTTTTAATCCGTTCATCGAACCCACATGATTTCTAAATGAAAAGTTATTAATTTTTCTTTAGCTTTTCAACGACATGCATATCATATGCCTTATCTCATTAGCATATGTATCAAATTCGTGATTTATCATACACTATTTAACGACGAAACTAAGCATAAAAATATGCATAATCATATATACTCGAGCACTAGTCAGGGATACACTATTAATATATAAAAGATAAGATATGAATGCTCACGTATCAATATTGTGATTCAATATTGCAGGAAAGTACGTAGACGCAACGAAAATAATAAACGTTAGGTTGACCTCACGAGCAATACCCTCGAACAATACCCATAACCTTCATAGCTATAACCCATAATTTCCTTAGCTCTATCCCGTTTGAAAACTTATTTTGAAATCGTCTGAATATAACTCCGTCGTAGTATTTTATGTATACTAATAATATCTTGAAATAATACTAAGTAAATATATATATGTAATTCGATTGAGAGAGTTTAGAGAAATATATTTTCAAGTTTCTATGAAATAATGAAACCTATTGAATTCTATTTATAATAGATTTTTGAATTATTAAAGTGAATTATTAAAGTGAATTATTAAAGTATGAATTATTAAAGTGAATTATTAAAGTATGAATTATTAAAGTATGAATTATTAAAGTGAATTATTAAAGTGAATTATTAAAGTAAATTATTAAAGTTAAAGTAAAGTAAAAGTAAAGTAAAAGTAAAGTAAAGGTAAAGTTAAAGTATAGTAAAAGTATAAAACTATGTACGTATAATACGCGTATAAATATATTTAATATTAATTTAAATCGTTATATCATAAAACATTTTAGAAAAGTAGAATTATATATATTCATAATAGGTTCCAAGTTTTTAAATTACAGTCTGTTGGTGAAGCATGGGATAAAGTCCAAAGGTTTAATAAACGTATGAAATCATCTTAATGAAAAATGTCGAGTTACTTAACTTGTCGATATCCAACATCTAAGTTATTTACACTCCACGTTCTTACTTATTTTACCATTTTCCGAATATTGTCAAAAAGAATAGATTTCTTAAATCACAGTGGACCTCATAATATTGGCCCGTAATCATATCATAATGTATCTGATAATTCAATCATTTGATATTATCTCTTAATTCTGTCGATAAATATATCGAAACAAATACGTTCATGTAAAGTATCATATATCTAATACTTTGTTAATGTTTTCAGTTAATATTATATATTATATATACATATCTATATACATATAATTGTTCGTGAATCGTCGAACACGGTCAAAGGGTAATTGATTACATGAATGTAGTTCCAAACTTTTTGAGATTCAACATTACAAATTCTGCTTATCGTGTCGGAAACATATAAAGGTTAGGTTTAAATTTAGTCGGAAATTTCTGGGTCGTCACAATATCTTTATATAACAAAACGAATATACGAAACATATATATATTATTAATATAAAAAGGATATAACTAATAAATTTATATATATATATATATATATATATATATATATATATATATATATATATATATATATATATATATATATATATATATATATATATATATATATATATATATATATATTTGTTCGATTACAACTATGTATATTAATAAATATACAAATGATATAGGTTCGTGAATCCGAGGCCAATCCTGCATTGTTCAGTTTTGTCGTATGAATATTTTTACTACAAAATATTGGATGGTGAGTTTCATTTGCTCCCTTTTTAAATGCTTTTGCAATATATATTTTAGAGACTGAGAATACATGCGCTTTTATAAATGTTTTACGAAATAGACACAAGTAATCGAAACTACATTATATGGTTGAATGATCGAAGCCGAATATGCCTCTTTTGCTTGGTAGCCTAAGAATTAGTAAACCGATCTACTAATTGACGCGAATCCTAAAGATAGATCTATTGGGCCTAACAAACACCATCCAAAGTACCGGATGCTTTAGTACTTCGATATTATTTTATCATGTCCGATGGATGTCCCGGAATGATAGGGGATATTCTTATATGCATCTTGTTAATGTCGGTTACCAGGTGTTCAATCCATATGAATGATTTTTGTCTCTATGTATGGGACGTATATTTATGAGAAATGGAAATAGAAATCTTGTGGTCTATTAAAATAATGGAAATGATTGTTATGATAAACTAATGAACTCACCAACCTTTTGGTTGACACTTGAAAGTATGTTTATTCTCAGGTACGAAAAAAATCTTCCGCTGTGCATTTGCTCATCTTAGAGATATTATTTGGAGTCATTAATGACATATTTCAAAAGACGTTGCATTCGAGTCATTGAGTTCATCAAGAATATTATCAATTCATATATAGTTTAGATATATTATGAAATGGTATGCATGCCTGTCAACTTTCGATGAAATGAAAGTTTGTTTTTTAAAAACGAATGCAATGTTTGTAAAATGTTTCATATAGAGGTCAAGTACCTCGCGATGTTATCAACTATTGTGAATCATTTATAATCGATATGAACGGGTCCTTTCAAGTGGTACTATCTTTATGGATGTGATTATACAGTGACAAGTATAGTGATCTGTGCCATGCTTATGACTAGACTGTGTAGGAGTCTGTGACCAGAAATGTGACTATATGTGATTATGTGCGCACCAGTAAACGTCGAGGTGTTTTGTGCGACGTAAGAGGTCGACTATGTTGACCTCATTTGGGGTAATAGAATTGGGTCCAAACGTACTGATTAGCAGTATAGTATGAATAACGAGTACGTCACGTCTGGAATACTATACCAGTGATTCAGTAATGGGGGCTATCGGTATATTCTAGCTTGATCAGCTACGGGTTGCCGGCCCTCTTGTTTATGGCTTTAAGTGATTAGTGACCAGTGCCTAAAAGATGTGCTTGATGCTTGTAGTGATGTCCACCTAGATATTGTGATGACCCGGGAATTTCCGACCAAATTTAAACTTTAATCTTTATATATTTCCGACACGATAAGCAAAGTCTGTAATGTTGAGTCTCGAAAACTTTGAAACTATGTTCATATATTCAATTATCATTCGACCGTTACCGACGATTCACGAACAATTGTGTGTGTATATATATATATATATATATATATATATATATATATATATATATATATATATATATATATATATATATATATATATATATATAAACATAAATATAAATATAAGTGTACATATTAATTTGAAATTATGGAATCTGAATTGAAAATGTGAAATAATATACAAAATAAATGAGTTGTTATTAAAAATGAAACTATATATTAATATAAATAAATTCTACTTATAAATATTATATTGTAATATATGTAAACCATATTATAAATATTCGATAAAAGTTATTATATAACATATTATATGATTATTAAATATTACATAATCTAATACAGAATAAAAGTATAGTTGTTATAATTACTTTTATAATTACTATTAAAAGCCATATTAGTATTAATAATATTATATGTAGACATGAAATTTGATATGTATAAATTGTTATATAGTTATTATTGTTAATATTATTACGATCATTAATAATATCAATATTATTATAATTAGTTACATTATTAGTATCACTAATAATATTATTATTATTATTATCACTAATGTTATTATTATTATTAATATTATTATTATAATTATTATTATTATTGTTATTTCTATTATTATTTATTGCTAAATAACTTATTATTTACTGTATTACTATTACTAAATATATGTAACTTAATTATAATTACTGATTTATTAGAAATCAAAATCAGATAAGAACAAACTGGTTAACAAAGTCTCTAATTAGTACGAAATCTGTTTAATGTCCCTTTCCAATTTCTTTTATTCTTCATAATTGATTTTCTTGTCTGCAAAATTGGTGACCAGTCGAACCTCAATTCGTATTACAGAAAAACGAATCCTATCAGTATCACTAAACTCTACATATTCGAATTTTATCTTTACATACAGCCATTTCACAACTGCAATTGAGAATTAAAAACAAAAATAATAAAAACAGCAGCCGTTCTTCTCTGCTCTTCAACTTTATAGTCAGATTTCAAATTTGAATCCAATTTCAAAAACTAAAAATGCTATATTGTTAGGAATCTTTCTCTAAAACTGTCTGTAAAATTTCAAAGTCCAAATCTTCATATCGAGTCCCAATTTTGTGGTCAAAGATTCGTTTCAAAAAAGTCAAAGTTTTGTTCATCAAGAAATTTGAAATCTTTGTTGTGTTTCTGTTAAAATTGATGAGTCAAGAAGATTATACGAGCCATTTAGAAACTAATTCGTGTTGGAATATTTATCTAAAAAGCTTTCCAAATTGAAATCACGAATTTTTTTTTGTAAACACCACGACGACAGTAGCAGTAGTATATCTATATTAATTTTTTTTTCTTTCTTTCTTTTGTTAAACCAAACAATTATAGATAGATAATTGATTCTGTTTTGGTTATTAAAGTCCAAAACCAATTTAGTATTTGTTATTAAGATTAAATGGTGGATCGAATGGATTCTGTGAAGAAGGAGAAGTGGGAAAACAACTGAGTACGGGTTATAATTAGTTAAACTGAGCAAAAATCAGAAAAGAATGGGACGGAAGAGTGGTTAAGGGTGTTAGATGGTATTCGAGAGGTCTCGGGTTCGAGCCCGGATAGTGGCAACTATTGTTTTTAAAGCTTTTTGGAGGTAGTTTCCAAAACCAAAAGTCTTTTTTATTATTATTATTGTTATTTTTACTTGATATAAATTTTATTCATTTATATTACCATGATATTAATTATTATTATTATTATTATTATTATTATTATTATTAGTATTGGTATTATTATTATTATTACTAATATTGAAATTATGATTATTATTATTATTATTGTTATTAATATTAGTACTAAAATTGTTAGTGTCATTAACATTATAAATATCCGAAGTAATTATCAATTATTATTATTACTAGGTATTAGTAATATCATGATTTTTATTATTAGTATTATTATTATTATTATGAAGATTGTTATTAGTATTAATATCATTATTATGGTTTCGATTAGTATTATTATGAACCTAACAAAATTCATTATCATTTTGATTAATATTAAAACTAATATCATTACAAATATTAGAATTATTATTATAAACTTAAGTATTATTAGTAATATCATGAGTAGTAATAAAATGGTTAAAATTATTTTTAATATTAAGTATTGTTATCAAAATGATTATTATACCATCACATCTATCACTAAGATTATTAATGTTATTATTTTTTTTTTATAATATTAAGTGTTATCATTTTTATCATTACATATATTAATTTAGTATTACTACAATTACTAGTTTCAACAAACAAATGATATATATATAAATATATTTAACAAACATAACTTAACTATATTAACCACTTTATATACATATACAAAATAAATATATATAACATATAATTTAAGGTATAAAATAAAGTATATGTTTTTAAATAAAATCTAGTATAAATCTTATATAACTACGAAATATATATAAATAAATAAAATTATGAGATTTCTATTATATGTTTTAATAGAAATACAATTGATATAGGTTCGTAAATCCAAGGCCAACCCTGTAATTGTTCAATGTCGTCATATGTATTTTTACTACAAAATACATTAGGTGAGTTTCATTAATCCCTTTTTAAATGCTTTCGCAATATATATTTTTGGGACTGAGAATACATGCGCTGCTTTTAGAACTGTTTTACGAAATAGACACAAGTAATCGAAACTACATTCTATGGTTGGATTTTTAAATCGAATATGCCCCTATTTAGTCTGGTAATCTAAGAATTAGGGAACAGACACCCTAATTGACGCGAACTCTAAAGATAGATCTATCAGGCCCAACAAGCCCCATCCAAAGTACCGGATGCTTTAGTACTTCGAAATTTATATCATGTCCGAAGGAGGATCCCGGAATGATGGGGATATTCTTATATGCATATTGTGAATGTCGGTTACCAGGTGTTCAATCCATATGAATGATTATTTTTGTCTCTATGCATGGGACGTATATTTATGAGAAGTGAAATTCTTGTGGGCTATTAAAATGGTTATTTATGTTAAACTAATGGACTCACCAACCTTTTGGTTGACACTTGAAAGCATGTTTATTCTCAGGTATGAAAGAAACATTCCGCTGTGCATTTGCTCATTTTAAAGACAGTATTTGGAGTCGATCATCACAATGGAACCAGTTGTTGGTGACTTCGTCCAGATGGATTAGGGCGGGTCCTTTCAGTTGGTATCAGAGCGGTGATCTTAGCGAACTAGGTCTTGCATTGGTGTGTCTAACTGATAGTTGTTTAGATGCATTAGTGAGTCCGGACTTCGACCGTGTCTGTATGTCAAGAGTTTTGCTTATCATTTTGTGTCAAAGATTACCTGCTTATCATTCTTAGAAAATCACTTGCTTATCATTCTTATTCTAGACATGTTTTACTGCATTGACTGCATGAATAGTGTATAGACAAAAATTCATATCTTAGCGTATCTGCTACTTCATATCTTAGCGTACTTGTTACTGTAACTTTGTCTGACATATTCAGTAGATTCCTCCGTAACTTATGGGATTTTAGTATTATATATGCATATGTAAACTATGTATTACAGGGTACTAATCTACATCCTATAATCTATTTCTTATCGAAAATCCTTCATCTGATCGTACAAGATAAATCCCTCAACCAGTTCGAGTCCCTCAGATTCCGATAGCTATTCCGATAGTTATTCCGACAGCTATTCCGACAGCTATTCCGACATAGATGTTCACCTAAGCTCCGAAAAATAGCGTCATCGGCATGAATCAACCAATCAGCCATTATCAATTCATCTGATGGGTTCTTAGTCGATTTAATTAATGGAAATGCGCAGAAGGTAATCCCTTCCACCAACCGAATTCACATCTTGACAATGAACCTGAAGCGTTTACCGGCGAACCTGTTCGAGACACCATTTTCAGTCTCATTTCCAGGGTAACTCGACAAGATTATATTCTATCCACAATTCTAAACCTTAATCATCCGCTCGTTCCGATCGACAATTATCCTGGAATAATAAGTCAACGAACTTCGCGCTCGAATAATCAATTCGGAGAATATGGTGCAAAATGTACCAGCTTCAGCAACAACACCGGCACCAACAGTACCATCAAAAATAGCATCAGTACTATCAACAATCCATGCTTCGACATCTCATTCTGTACCTCGAATATAATTATTGTTCTACGAATCGTTCTACATCATTTATCTTCGTTCGACATGGTGATTATGTAATCTCTAATATGTTAGAAATTATATATTCTTGTTCTAACGATAAATCAAATGAGTTTAATATCTTATTGACTCATTAAATCCATGATTACATCTGAAGAAAATATATATGTATTTATGTTTTCAAAAAGATTGTAATTAAAAATTCTTTTGTACAAACTGTTAATGGTGAAAATATTTTTAACGGGTAGGTAATACCCGAGGAATATTTAAATTTCACATTAATAAGTTACACTGTATATTCTTCGAATCTGATTCAACAATTATTCACTATCCTATTTACAACCACCGAGATACGTATCCGTTCACCAAAGAATAACTATTTTCATTCAAATTCAATTCCATATTTAAATTTTGACCTATCAGAATTCAACAAGTGGCATAATGAAGAAATAATGGACATAATAAAAATTGATTAGAAACGGACTAATTAACAATATTAAATTTTGTTAAGAATCCACGCTAACAAAATCCTAGCTAACTGTTCCTAGCAAACTGTTAATTCCGTATTACATTTTATTTATCGAAATTTAATTATCGCAAAATTTTTTTTTATTCGCAATTTAATTCTCGCAATTTCATTTATTGTTATTTAATTTCTGTTATTTACTTTACGCACTTTATTTATCGTTATTAAATTTCTGTTATTTATTTTACGCACTCTAAATATCGGGACACGTATTCAAGGTTTTGACATATCATATCGACGCATCTATATATATTATTTGGAATCACCATAGACACTCTATATGTAGTAATGATCGAGTTCTCTATACAGGGTTGAGGTTGATTCTACAATAATATATATAGTTTGAGTTGTGATCGAGTCTGAGACGTATACGAGTCACGACACGTATTAATTAATTCGAATATTATATATATTAAACTATATATATGAATTATTGGACTGTCAACTGTGGACTATCGACTGTGGACTAATAACATTAAACAATTAAAATGAATTAAAATATTGATTATAACATATGAAACTAAACAATTCTTCAAGTTTGCCACTTGATTTCATTCTAAACTTCATTAGTATCTTGACGATTACAATCTGCGTTCAAACCATTCATGATTCTTGAAAACACCTCAATCGATAGGATGAACCAACCACACTTCATTTATGGGAGAAAAGATTGATGCATATAGTTATGCACCTGAAAACACTCGGAACCTGAGTAAACGTTTAACACATAGCTGTGCTAATTCCTTTAGCGTTATTATTACCGAAAATAACTTTGCATCTGCTGTTCGAGATAGCCAGTTTTGTCACAGCTCCAGCAAGACAACTTCGACTTTTCGTACGAAACAACCTTATTATAACGTTGATATATACGCGTGCTCTTTTATTGTTACCAGGGAACCTTTCATATTCCACCATATTACCATCAGCGTTTAATCATCTAAAAACACAATTTTCCTGAAACCACCTCAGATTAATAACCGATGATTCAGATATCATAGCATTAAATGCAGAGGAAACAGAAAAATGGTAGATGGTCTAAACGCCCAAAAGTTTGATGATAAAGAAAGGAGTGTTAGGAACGCTCGATAGAAAATTGGGTATTGAAAAACAGATTGAGCTACCCATGAAGGAGACCAAGGACAGATGCAAGGACCAAACCCTATATTCAAAGGATTCAGGTAATTATGGATCCGTTGAAATCTTTAGAGAATATCTTGCTCCGAAGTCATGTTAAAATCTTGCGAAAAATCTTTCTCCATCAACCATCGAACTTAGAAATTCCAAAATATCATCATCAATATCTTCGATATTTATGAGAATATTTTCATAAATATTCTCATCCAAAATTATATACCTCTTCATGCTTCCTGTGTATCATTATATTGGAAACATTCAATAGAAAATTTAGTACCGAAAAAGGATTATGCGAAACTATGAAGGAAGCCGTGGACAAATCACAAAGAATAAGTTTGACTTCAAAGAATCCAAATGATTCTGTTTCTGATGAAATCTTTAGTGAATACCTTGCTTCCGAATCTAAACCTTTACGGATAAATCTTCTTCATCATCCATCGATATTAGAAATTCCAAGATATCATCGTATCTTTCATTATAAATATCCTCCATATTTCTGGAGATATTTTTATAACTATTCTTATCTGAAATCATTAATTTCTGCGTGCTATCAGTATTACATCATATAGAAACTGTTAGTTTCTATATTCTGTAAACTTTCAAGCTTAAAATATGAATGTTATTGAAGTAATGTTGGGAACTGAAGCATGAGTTAGTATAATATAATGACACTTGATCAACGTGATTATATTACAGTAAGTCATGCTGAGTTTCTAATAGGACGCGATGATTCACAGATTATAACGTCATCATGTGCCATGTTACATAACTCTTTCATTATGCTTAACTTCTAAACATATCAAGAAAGTATTTTCTTGATAGTTCTATTCTCAGTGATTCTGGTAATTTGATAAATCAAATCGCACTAATACATAAATTCTTATTTAGAACACGATGTTTATTCAAAATTCCATACTTACGAATTCTGGACCATTATTCGCTTTACTAGAGGTCGGGAGAATAATAAAAAGGCAAAGAGCTTAAAAATATAAGAGAAAATATAAAGCCCAACAACAACACCGAAATTACAAACCGTGGTTATCAGTACGTATAGCAATATAAAGACATGGGAGGATTATAAATACAATAATCCCTAAAGCGTGGTAGAAATAAACGGATTTCTCCGGTGGAAGTTGGAAAAGGAGAATGATTGTTGCGATAATCAGGATAAGGACAAGGATCAGAACTGGATTAAGCATTTCACGATCTTTTGAATTTGGGAATTGAGTATTGAAGTGGTGAAGATTAATGGAACGGAAAAGGTAAAATTTATAGTGAAATATCAGACAGAGTAATCGAGGCAGATCACCGTAATTAATTATAGAGATCTTAATTTTCATAAATCCCGAAGAATCAAATCTTTTAGATTTCGAAGATTTTCTTTTAAATCCCTGGAATTCCGGAATTCCACCAAGACAACGTCAAAAGTAAAGAAACACCTTATTTTCTAAATTCAATCATGACTACGTCAAAAGTTAAATCTCTATCTCAATCTTTTGTGATAGCTTCATTCGTACTCTTCGAATAATCGAATTGTTTTATCCATATTACTCAATGATGATAAAACTCTTTTGATCAGCTCATATTTGTCAGGAAAACATATTTATTGTTAGCCATGACGACCTCACTCAAATTTCGGGACGAAATTTCTTTAACGGGTAGGTACTGTGATGACCCGGGAATTTCCGACCAAATTTAAACTTTAATCTTTATATATTTCCGACACGATAAGCAAAGTCTGTAATGTTGAGTCTCGAAAACTTTGAAACTATGTTCATATATTCAATTATCATTCGACCGTTACCGACGATTCACGAACAATTGTGTGTGTGTGTATATATATATATATATATATATATATATATATATATATATATATATATATATATAAACATAAATATAAATATAAGTGTACATATTAATTTGAAATTATGGAATCTGAATTGAAAATGTGAAATAATATACAAAATAAATGAGTTGTTATTAAAAATGACACTATATATTAATATAAATAAATTCTACTTATAAATATTATATTGTAATATATGTAAACCATATTATAAATATTCGATAAAAGTTATTATATAACATATTATATGATTATTAAATATTACATAATCTAATACAGAATAAAAGTATAGTTGTTATAATTACTTTTATAATTACTATTAAAAGCCATATTAGTATTAATAATATTATATGTAGACATGAAATTTGATATGTATAAATTGTTATATAGTTATTATTGTTAATATTATTACGATCATTAATAATATCAATATTATTATAATTAGTTACATTATTAGTATCACTAATAATATTATTATTATTATTATCACTAATGTTATTATTATTATTAATATTATTATTATAATTATTATTATTATTGTTATTTCTATTATTATTTATTGCTAAATAACTTATTATTTACTGTATTACTATTACTAAATATATGTAACTTAATTATAATTACTGATTTATTAGAAATCAAAATCAGATAAGAACAAACTGGTTAACAAAGTCTCTAATTAGTACGAAATCTGTTTAATGTCCCTTTCCAATTTCTTTTATTCTTCATAATTGATTTTCTTGTCTGCAAAATTGGTGACCAGTCGAACCTCAATTCGTATTACAGAAAAACGAATCCTATCAGTATCACTAAACTCTACATATTCGAATTTTATCTTTACATACAGCCATTTCACAACTGCAATTGAGAATTAAAAACAAAAATAATAAAAACAGCAGCCGTTCTTCTCTGCTCTTCAACTTTATAGTCAGATTTCAAATTTGAATCCAATTTCAAAAACTAAAAATGCTATATTGTTAGGAATCTTTCTCTAAAACTGTCTGTAAAATTTCAAAGTCCAAATCTTCATATCGAGTCCCAATTTTGAGGTCAAAGATTCGTTTCAAAAAAGTCAAAGTTTTGTTCATCAAGAAATTTGAAATCTTTGTTGTGTTTCTGTTAAAATTGATGAGTCAAGAAGATTATACGAGCCATTTAGAAACTAATTCGTGTTGGAATATTTATCTAAAAAGCTTTCCAAATTGAAATCACGAATTTTTTTTTTGTAAACACCACGACGACAGTAGCAGTAGTATATCTATATTAATTTTTTTTTCTTTCTTTCTTTTGTTAAACCAAACAATTATAGATAGATAATTGATTCTGTTTTGGTTATTAAAGTCCAAAACCAATTTAGTATTTGTTATTAAGATTAAATGGTGGATCGAATGGATTCTGTGAAGAAGGAGAAGTGGGAAAACAACTGAGTACGGGTTATAATTAGTTAAACTGAGCATAAATCAGAAAAGAATGGGACGGAAGAGTGGTTAAGGGTGTTAGATGGTATTCGAGAGGTCTCGGGTTCGAGCCCGGATAGTGGCAACTATTGTTTTTAAAGCTTTTTGGAGGTAGTTTCCAAAACCAAAAGTCTTTATTATTATTATTATTGTTATTTTTACTTGAAATAAATTTTATTCATTTATATTACCATGATATTAATTATTATTATTATTATTATTATTAGTATTGGTATTATTATTATTATTACTAATATTGAAATTATGATTATTATTATTATTATTGTTATTAATATTAGTACTAAAATTGTTAGTGTCATTAACATTATAAATATCCGAAGTAATTATCAATTATTATTATTACTAGGTATTAGTAATATCATGATTTTTATTATTAGTATTATTATTATTATTATTATTATGAAGATTGTTATTAGTATTAATATCATTATTATGGTTTCGATTAGTATTATTATGAACCTAACAAAATTCATTATCATTTTGATTAATATTAAAACTAATATCATTACAAATATTAGAATTATTATTATAAACTTAAGTATTATTAGTAATATCATGAGTAGTAATAAAATGGTTAAAATTATTTTTAATATTAAGTATTGTTATCAAAATGATTATTATACCATCACATCTATCACTAAGATTATTATACCATCACATCTATCACTAAGATTATTAATGTTATTATTTTTTTTTGTAATATTAAGTGTTATCATTTTTATCATTACATATATTAATTTAGTATTACTACAATTACTAGTTTCAACAAACAAATGATATATATATAAATATATTTAACAAACATAACTTAACTATATTAACCACTTTATATACATATACAAAATAAATATATAACATATAATTTAAGGAATAAAATAAAGTATATGTTTTTAAATAAAATCTAGTATAAATCTTATATAACTACGAAATATATATAAATAAATAAAATTATGAGATTTCTATTATATGTTTTAATAGAAATACAATTGATATAGGTTCGTAAATCCAAGGCCAACCCTGTAATTGTTCAATGTCGTCATATGTATTTTTACTACAAAATACATTAGGTGAGTTTCATTAATCCCTTTTTAAATGCTTTCGCAATATATATTTTTGGGACTGAGAATACATGCGCTGCTTTTAGAACTGTTTTACGAAATAGACACAAGTAATCAAAACTACATTCTATGGTTGGATTTTTAAACCGAATATGCCCCTATTTAGTCTGGTAATCTAAGAATTAGGGAACAGACACCCTAATTGACGCGAATTCTAAAGATAGATCTATCGGGCCCAACAAGCCCCATCCAAAGTACCGGATGCTTTAGTACTTCGAAATTTATATCATGTCCGAAGGAGGATCCCGGAATGATGGGGATATTCTTATATGCATATTGTGAATGTCGGTTACCAGGTGTTCAATCCATATGAATGATTATTTTTGTCTCTATGCATGGAACGTATATTTATGAGAAGTGAAATTCTTGTGGGTTATTAAAATGGTTATTTATGTTAAACTAATGAACTCACCAACCTTTTGGTTGACACTTGAAAGCATGTTTATTCTCGGGTATGAAAGAAACATTCCGCTGTGCATTTGCTCATTTTAAAGACAGTATTTGGAGTCGATCATCGCAATGGAACCAGTTGTTGGTGACTTCGTCCAGATGGATTAGGGCGGGTCCTTTCAGATATTACCATTCTCTTAGCGTTATGCTAATTCTCCCACAGTATTTTGCTCTGCAGGTGTGTATTAGCAGCTTTTGGTGGGTTTTGTAGGACAACCGAAGATGTTTGACACAGTGTCACTCTGATGTGTTTTGTAATAAACTATATCATTAAATGGCTTGTAGTAATAACGTAACACCAGTGTTTTGTGTAATCACATGTTTTTGTAAATAACATATGATATGTAAATTAAGTAGTCTTCCGCTGTGAGTGTTTTGAAAAAAAAATGTAGTCAAAAAGTACGGTGTTACAAGTTGGTATCAGAGCATAGGTTTGGTAGTACGTGTACTGTGTATGTGACTTACTCCCAAACTTATGAATGTGTTGTGTCAAACATCCGAGTGGGGAATAATGAATGTAGAGATATGTGCCTAGGTGATTGTACTTAGTGATAGGTGCTAACAGGTTATCACCTAAGCTTTTGTGAGATGATGTGTTTGCAGACATGTATTGTCATAACCCTAGCTTTTCGACTTAGGATATCTAGTTCAACTTCTTTAAAAATTTCAATTTCCAACTTGACGAGTAAACTTAATGATTTATGTCTTGGTTTATTTTCAGAGTTGTATAACTCTAAGGTTGTGTTTATGTCTTACCTGTCTAAACATTGCCTCATAACATTTTGCATAATGACTTAAAACCCTAGCTCATCACCATAAGCTTTAAATTTTGTAATTCATACCTTTATATATATATTAACTTAACAAGTAAACTTAATAACTAAGTATATAGATTAAAAACTTGTAACCAATTCACTTTAATATTAAACCTTAGGTTAAGACATTTGTACGCTTAAAAATTATTCACCTTCACACTTAATTTTTACTAACTTATACTTGTCACTATTTCAATTTAATCAACCTTAACTTACTTTGATTTAAACCTAGCATAAGCTTACTTTCTAAACCTTAAACTTACAAATTAAAACCTAAGCTTATACATTTATGAACTATACAAGTATATGTACATTTAAATGCCAAAAATTAACAAAGTGTCTTCCTTAATCATCATCAAAACCGCCACCCTCATCATCATCCATATCATCATTATCACATGATTTAAATACATGCAATCTTTCTTAAAAAGCCATGCACATTTCCTAAATACCTTGTTAACTAAATACTAAACATTCTTGCATGGAAGTTAGCTTGTCATAATCCTCTTTTGACCTCATAAGGCCACGCCACCACCACCTTCTCACCATCATCACCTTCATGTGCAAGTACTTAATTAAATTAATCTTCCATACATACTTTTCATAAGCACATGCAATTACTTAATCTTTATGTCTTGAAGATACTAAACATAATTGCATGAGCTTGTATGAGAATTGGCTTGTCATATTTCCCTTTTAATCTCCTTATGCCACGTTCTATACCATCACCACCATACCTTCATCATTAAGTTTTCATGAACTTTCCTACCATGCAATCTTGTCTTACCATGCATAAACAAGAGGCTTAGTCATAACCTAAGAGTTTGTAAAAGGTGATTAGTCATGCTTAGGAGTTAGTAGAGGATTTTAAGTCATAACCTCCTTTTCTTCTCCATGTTACACGCCATCATCATCATTCCTATAAGATCAAATTGTTAACTCTTAAACTCACTTACTAATCTTAATCATTCACTAAATCCTCTCTAAGTTATAGCCATTTCTTTCTTGTTTGTTCATCTTCATCAACTCATACATCATCATTACTCAAGGTATAATCACCAAGAACACTTCTTTTATTTCTTACTAAGTTACTTTCAAGAGAAATGGGTGTAAAAGCTCAATCTAGAGTGTTAAAAACACTCAATGATGATTACATGGATAACTCTAATCTTGATCATAAGTAACTAAAAATATGTTTTAAATATGTTTAACAACCTAAAATAAACTTAAAGTGAAAAGGGATATAGCTAAAATGTATTTAGTTTACTAGTTAGTCTTTAACCTTCATAAGAACCAAGTCAGTCTTCATTTGGTGGAATTTTTATAAAATACTTACACTCACTTTTGTTACTGGAAATCATAAGTTTCTTAAACTTTTATGAGTCCTAGACTTTCTATAAAAATCCCATTATCTAAAAAGTAGTCTAAGTATTTATTTTGTATTATTACTTTTAAAAAGGTCCTGATTTGGACAGAATCTGTCCAACACACATGTTTCACCAAAAATGAGGTACCAACGTCTAGATATGAAAACTTAGGAGATTTTCATTATAAAGTGGACTAAAAATAGAACATGTTAGACTTGGGAATCATATAAAAAGCTTAAGAAATGATTAAGATATGGCCTTGTACATTTAAACAATGGGATTTAGACTTGCTGAAACTGTCACCACTTAGAATATAAAGAAAATGTATTTAACTGATGTTTTCTGAGCAAAACGAATTTTTGAACTAATAGATAACTATATTGGAGTAAAAATTTAAAAGGATAAGTCCAAATAAGTTGATTTACTATTTTTAGTGGTATTAAACTTTAAACTAGTCAAAACAGTCCACTTGTAGTAAAATAATTCTATAAAATTCATTTTTATGATATAAATTACAAGTCTTATATCCTTAGAAGTATAACACATATAACTTAACATATCAAATAAGAATTACCTTATATCACTACTTTTTAAATAAGAAAATCAACTTCTAAAACTACTTATAAAATCAGTCCACATTGAAACCTTAACTTGTAAACCGAGAAACCGCCTTTTAGAAACCGAGTACACTAATACACTTGAACATAAATCAAATCATTAGTATTACTAATGTTAGTAATAATACACCTCTGACCTTAACTTATGTATTTAGGTCCCGAGCCCGAGTACCTCAAAGTACTTAAACCGCAATTCCAAGTGAGTTCGTAGTCCCATTTTTAATCAATCTTTTATACTTTTGGGATGAGATAATACTTGTTTACTATTTTACATATTGGAATCAAGTACTTACAACTATATTCTATGTTGAGTAACAAAGGTCAATTTTGAAAGCCCGATTTTAATATCGTTAATTACCGGTTTGGTAAACGCGAATATTATGAATAGATCTATTTGAGGATGACTCCTCACATCAGGATAGGCCTAATAGGCTATCGGATGCATAACCTTCGACCACTTGCACTTAGACCTTAAGTGACGCTTGTTTTCGGGTACTTGTACGTTAACGTTCGATATCGAAAGCTCATGAACTAGAATAACTTTTCAACTGTTTTGTACATGAAATCTTGATGTCCATTAAATATGAATTGTAACTAAACCTATGAACTCACCAATATTTATATTGACGTTTTAAGTATTTATCTCAGGTACTTAGCTTTTGGAGCATTTTCAGGTCGGGCATCGTGGAAGTTTAAAAATGTCTTTTGTTAAATCTAGTATTGATAGGCTAGATTATGATGTATTTGTATTTGTACTATGTCTGTACTTGTATTTTGTAACCACGATGTACCAAAACTAAAATAGAGACCGTGATGTAATAATATTTATGTTTTCGCTGTTACGTTAACTATAACCTGGGACACTATGTTAAAGTTCACACCACGTCTTGGGAAATCGAGACGGGGGTCGTGACAGACATGGTATCAGAGCTTGGGTTATAGGGAATGTGGACGGCATTAGTGTGTCTAGACCTGACCAACTAGGATTGCATTAGTGTGTCCCACCTATAACCGAGTCATATTTTTTCTGGTCTCTACTATTTTTCGAGTCTTATATTATTAATTTTACTCGTTGGAAATTCTATAGGCTAACCTTTATATGTTATGTATGCTAAGATGGCCTCGTCTAGCTTCACTGGCTCCACAGGATCCAACTCTACCGTACCTATAGAGATTAATCTGGACAACGACTCTTACATGAATGAGTTCGCAGCGTACCAACCATTCTGGCAACGATGGATGTGGGTTCGTGACCTTTTAGGTAGGTGGAATCATCAAGAGGGAACCCCGTACCATTAACGCAATGTACCTCCGACCATTAATGGCAGGGACGGATTGATGGGTCAATCACAACAGGACACAATTTACACTTTGTTAGCTAGAATTTTTAGGCATGAGGGACGTATTGAACGACTTCAAGGAACTGTTGACTATTTGTATGTCCAAGAGAATCAGGATGGTAATTATTCTCATTTTAATGAAATCGAGGGTGTTCAGTGTACGCAACAAGAGGAAATTGAGTTGTTGAAGTACCGTGTGGATGACTTGTCAGCAAGGAATCAAGAACTTGTGACAAAAGTAGCGAGTTTGGAAACCCAGCTGCACGAGATGGTTATGGTGGTTAACACCATTGTGCCACTTTAGATCTCCCATTAGTAACTAGGAGTGTTAATTTTCTTGCCTACACTCTTAATAGTATGCATGTATAACGGATATGATAGGAAAGGTAGCTTGTATGTGCTAGGATCAGTAATCGGTTGTGTTAGGATCAAATGTCATATATGCCATATAGTATGATAATAGCTTATGTACATTATGTGTGTGAACTAACGGGTAGGAGAATACCCAAATTTTGTAATGATTAAAAGTTTTAATCAACTTTTATCTATTATGAATATCTAGTTCATTTTCATAACACATGTATGATGTACATTTATCACTATGCTACTCTTATCTCCAGAGGAATGAGTGCCGCTCAGATTGAGGAGATGGTAGCTCAAAGAGTAGCTGAAGCCTTTGCTAATGCTGAAGCGGGGTGTGTAGCAAATGCCGCGAATGGAATTAGCTTTAATGTGCCCAACTATGGTTACCCCTGAATATAAGAAAGTTGAGAGGTATATTCGGGGTTTGTCTGAAGACATTCGAGGGAATGTTATATCATCAAAGCCAGAGACGATCCAGAGTGCAATCCGTATAGGCACATGATTTAATGGCGCAAGTAGTGCGACGTTAGCCAATCAATGTCAAAATGGATGTGAAGATCACGACTGAGAAGCGTAAGTGGAACGTGAATCAAGAAGGAAATTCCAAGAAGCAAGGAAACAACAAAGTTGGGGCTTCGAGCAATGGTTATGAAGGGAAGAAACCATATTGCAATAGATGTATGCAACATCATTTTGGTAAGTATACTGTAGTCTGCCAGCGATGTAAGAAGCAAGGGCATCTCACGAAGGATTGTAGAGTTCGTTTATCAGGAAATGATAATAATGAAAAGTGGAAGCAGAGTGGTTGCTTCAATTGTGGGCAAGCAGGGCATTTCAAGAAAGAATGTCCTAAGGTGAAGAAGGGAGAAGTGGCTAAGGGTCGAGCTTTTCAGATCTCCACTAAAGAAGCTCGTGAGGACCCAGAGCAAGTCACGGGTACTTTCCTCATAGATAATCATTTAGCATCTTTTTTATTCGATACCGGAGCTGATAAGAGTTTTATAGTTAAGGATTTTAGTGTTGCGATAAATAGGCCTTTAACTGCCTTAGACACTAGATATGCTGTAGAATTGGGAAACGGTAAGTTGATGAAAGTAGATAAGATTATGCGAGGTTGTGCCTTAAATTTGTCAAACAATCTGTTCAAGGTTGATTTAATGCTCGTTGAGTTAGGAAGTTTTGATGTTATTATGGGCATAGACTGGTTATCTAAGAACCGTGAGGACATTAATTGTGCGGAAAAGTCTATCCGTATACCTCTTGAGAATGGTGAGAAATTAGTTATCCAAGGAGATAAGAGTAAGGTAAACCTTAATATTATTTCCTGTATGAGAACTCGAAGATATCTAAAGAAGGGATATCATTCCATTCTCGCTCACGTGAAAGAACCCAAAACCAAAGAAGTTGGATTACAGGATGTTCCAGTCGTTCATGAGTTTTCTCAAGTATTCCTAGAAGATTTTTCCAGGACTACCTCCGTAAAAACAAGTTGAATTCTAGATTGATTTAGTTCCCGGAGCCGCACCAGTTGGCAAATCACCTTATCGATTAGCTCCTTCAGAATTGCAAGAACTATCAAATCAACTCCAAGAAATGCTAGATAAAGGATTCATTCGACCTAGTGTTTCTCCGTAGGGTGCTCCAATCTTGTTTGTCAAGAAGAAGGATGCATCTTTTAGAATGTGCATTGACTATCGAGAGTTGAATAAGCTTACAATCAAGAATCATTACCCGTTGCTAAGGATAGGTGATCTATTTGATCAATTGCAAGGGTTAAGTGGTTATTCTAAGCTCGACCTCAGATCAGGGTACCATCAACTAAGAGTCAAAGAGGATGATGTGCCTAAGACAGCGTTCAGAACACGCTATGGCCATTATGTATTTTTGGTAATGCCGTTTGGTTTAACCAACGCCCCTGCAGTATTTATGGATCTAATGAATAGAGTTATGCTTAAAGTTTCCCCATGGAAGGGAGTAATAAGGATTGGGAAGCGAAGAAAATTAAGCCCGTGATATGTAGGACCTTTTGAAGTTATTGAAAGGATTGGTCCAGCTGCATATAGATTGAAATTACCACAAGAGCTTAGTGGTATTCATAATGCTTTTCATGTTTCAAACTTGAAGAAGAGTTTAGCAGATGAGAATTTAGTAATCCCTTTGGAAGAACTAAGTATCGACGACAAGTTGCATTTTGTCAAAGAACCAGTAGAAGTGATGGATCGTTAAGTAAAGACATTGAAGCATAGTAGGATTCTAATTGTTAAAGTTCGTTGGAACGCCAGGAGATGTCTAGAGTTCACTTGGGAACGTGTGGACCATATAAGGCAGAAATATCCTCATCTGTTCGATAATCAAAGTACCACCTAAATTTCGAGGACGAAATTTTTCTTAACGGGTAGGTAATGTCATAACCCTAGCTTTTCGACTTAGGATATCTAGTTCAACTTCTTTAAAAATTTCAATTTCCAACTTGACGAGTAAACTTAATGATTTATGTCTTGGTTTATTTTCAGAGTTGTATAACTCTAAGGTCGTGTTTAGGTCTTACTTGTCTAAACATTGCCTCATAACATTTTGCATAATGACTTAAAACCCTAGTTCATCACCATAAGCTTTAAATTTTGTAATTCATACCTTTATATATATATATATATATATATATATATATATATATATATATATATATATATATATATATATATATATATATATATATATATATATATATATATATATATATATATATATATATATATATATTAACTTAACAAGTAAACTTAATAACTAAGTATATAGATTAAAAACTTGTAACCAATTCACTTTAATATTAAACCTTAGGTTAAGACATTTGTACGCTTAAAAATTATTCACCTTCACACTTAATTTTGATTAACTTATACTTGTCACTATTTCAATTTAATCAACCTTAACTTACTTTGATTTAAACCTAGCATAAGCTTACTTTCTAAACCTTAAACTTACAAATTAAAACCTAAGCTTATACATTTATGAACTATACAAGTATATGTACATTTAAATGCCAAAAATTAACAAAGTGTCTTCCTTAATCATCATCAAAACCGCCACCCTCATCATCATCCATATCATCATTATCACATGATTTAAATACATGCAATCTTTCTTAAAAAGCCATGCACATTTCCTAAATACCTTGTTAACTAAATACTAAACATTCTTGCATGGAAGTTAGCTTGTCATAATCCTCTTTTGACCTCATAAGGCCACGCCACCACCACCTTCTCACCATCATCACCTTCATGTGCAAGTACTTAATTAAATTAATCTTCCATACATACTTTTCATAAGCACATGCAATTACTTAATCTTTATGTCTTGAAGATACTAAACATAATTGCATGAGCTTGTATGAGAATTGGCTTGTCATATTTCCCTTTTAATCTCCTTATGCCACGTTCTATACCATCACCACCATACCTTCATCATTAAGTTTTCATGAACTTTCCTACCATGCAATCTTGTCTTACCATGCATAAACAAGAGGCTTAGTCATAACCTAAGAGTTTGTAAAAGGTGATTAGTCATGCTTAGGAGTTAGTAGAGGATTTTGAGTCATAACCTCCTTTTCTTCTCCATGTTACACGCCATCATCATCATTCCTATAAGATCAAATTGTTAACTCTTAAACTCACTTACTAATCTTAATCATTCACTAAATCCTCTCTAAGTTACAGCCATTTCTTTCTTGTTTGTTCATCTTCATCAACTCATACATCATCATTACTCAAGGTATAATCACCAAGAACACTTCTTTTATTTCTTACTAAGTTACTTTCAAGAGAAATGGGTGTAAAAGCTCAATCTAGAGTGTTAAAAACACTCAATGATGATTACATGGATAACTCTAATCTTGATCATAAGTAACTAAAAATATGTTTTAAATATGTTTAACAACCTAAAATAAACTTAAAGTGAAAAGGGATATAGCTAAAATGTATTTAGTTTACTAGTTAGTCTTTAACCTTCATAAGAACCAAGTCAGTCTTCATTTGGTGGAATTTTTATAAAATACTTACACTCACTTTTGTTACTGAAAATCATAAGTTTCTTAAACTTTTATGAGTCCTAGACTTTCTATAAAAATCCCATTATCTAAAAAGTAGTCTAAGTATTTATTTTGTATTATTACTTTTAAAAAGGTCCTGATTTGGACAGAATCTGTCCAACACACATGTTTCACCAAAAATGAGGTATCAACGTCTAGATATGAAAACTTACGAGATTGTCATTATAAAGTGGACTAAAAATAGAACATGTTAGGCTTTGGAATCATATAAAAAGCTTAAGAAATGATTAAGATATGGCCTTGTACATTTAAACAATGGGATTTAGACTTGCTGAAACTGTCACCACTTAGAATATAAAGAAAACGTATTTAACTGATGTTTTCTGAGCAAAACGAATTTTTGAACTAATAGATAACTAGATTGGAGTAAAAATTTAAAAGTATAAGTCCAAATAAGTTGATTTTCTATTTTTAGTGGTATTAAACTTTAAACTAGTCAAAACAGTCCACTTGTAGTAAAATAATTCTATAAAATTCATTTTTATGATATAAATTACAAGTCTTATATCCTTAGAAGTCTAACATATATACCTTCACATATCAAATAAGAATTACCTTATATCACTAATTTTTAAATAAGAAAATCAACTTCTAAAACTACTTATAAAATCAGTCCACATAGAAACCTTAACTTGTAAACTGAGAAACCGCCTTTTAGAAATCGAGTACACTAATACACTTGAACATAAATCAAATCATTAGTATTACTAATGTTAGTAATACACACCACTGACCTTAACTTATGTATTTAGGTCCCGAGCCCAGAGTACTTCGAAGTACTTAAACCGCAATTCCAAGTTTCATACCGCATAACATCATCAGTGAGTTCGTAGTCCCATTTTTAATCAATCTTTTATACTTTTGGGATGAGATAATACTTGTTTACTATTTTACATATTGGAATCAAGTACTTACAACTATATTCTATGTTGAGTAACAAAGGTCAATTTTGAAAGCCCGATTTTGATATTGTTAATTACCGGTTTGGTAAACGCGAATATTATGAATAGATCTATTTGAGAATGACTCCTCACATCAGGATAGGCCTAATAGGCTATCGGATGCATAACCTTCTACCACTTACACTTAGACCTTAAGTGACGCTTGTTTTCGGGTACTTTTACGTTAACGTTCGATATCGAAAGCTCATGAACTAGAATAACTTTTCAACTGTTTTGTACATGAAATCTTGATGTCCATTAAATATGAATTGTAACTAAACCTATGAAATCACCAATATTTATATTGACGTTTTAAGTATTTATCTCAGGTACTTAGCTTTTGGAGCATTTTCAGGTCGGGCATCGTGGAAGTTTAAAAATGTCTTTTGTTAAATCTAGTATTGATAGGCTAGATTATGATGTCTTTGTATTTGTACTATGTCTGTACTTGTATTTTGTAACCACGATGTACCAAAACTAAAATAGAGACCGTGATGTAATAATATTTATGTTTCCACTGTTACGTTAACTATAACCTGGGACACTATGTTAAAGTTCACACCATGTCTTGGGAAATCGAGACGGGGGTTGTGACAGGTATGGCTGACCAGACCAGAAATAACGATGCCCTTTTGACTCCCGGACCCAGAATATTCAGAGCGCCATCAGTGGAGCATAGTCCGGAACGTGATCCAGATGATTATGTTCAACAGTTAGAAGGTCAGTTACAGGAAACTCGAGAAAAAGTGAAGGAACTAGAGGCCCAAATCAGGCATTCAGCTATGGTTTCTGAAGCTAATGATCCACCAATACCCCCAGGGTTTACTGGTACTCACTATACATCTGGCCTATCGGGTAGTGCTTCTCAACCACCTCAGTTTCAACCTCAAGTTCAACCTCAAATGCCAAATCAATCTTCCCAACAATACCTGTACCCTCTTCAATATCAGTACGCTACAACGAATCCATTTCAAACTCCTATGTTTCAGCAAGTGGTGAAGGAGAAGAAAAAGTGTACGTTCAAGCAGTTTATGGACTGCAAGCCCTCTGAGTATTCTGGTCATCGAGATCTGATTGTGATAATGAATTGGCTAAGGGAAGTTGAACGGGCACTGAAAGCCTGTCAATGTGAACCAGAATTACGGGTGACTTATGCTAGCCGACTGTTAAAGAATCAAGCTATGGTTTGGTGGGATACAATTACTGCTTCGTTGTCCGAAGAGCAACATAATCAGGTCACATGGGAACAATTTTCTACAAAGGTCCAGGAGCAGTACTGCACCGTATTTGATATCAATCAATTAAAGCAAGAGTTCATGCAAATGATGATGACTGAAGAAATGACAGTCGATGAAGCGTTTGAGCAGTTTATGGACAAGTTAAGGTTTGTGCATCAGTGGATACCTGACAAACAGTCTAGAGTGCAACGGTTTGAAGAAATTTTGTGACCTGAGAATCGCACGATTTCAAGACTTGCTACTACTTTGTCACAAGCGCATATGTTGGCAAAAGTAACTGAAAGTGACATTAAGGCGGCCAAAAGTGTGAAAACTGAAAGTGTGTCGCAAGTGAAACCAGTGGCAAGTCAGTCTAGCCAGCAATCAAAGAAATCAAGTCGGTTTAAGCCAAGAGGGAAATCTAGCCAGGGTGGATCAGTGTCAAGTGGTCAGAAGACATGGTGTAGAACGTGTAAGTCTTCGCATAGTGGGCAGTGTACAATCTTGATGAAACGTTGTTTACGTTGTGGTATAGTAGGACATGAGCCGCAAGATTGTTCGTTTAAGAATAATGTGTGTTGGAACTGTCATAAAGAGGGTCACAGATCTGCAGAGTGTCCAGCTGCAAGAAAGAGTTATTTTTGGGCGGGGTCCGGGTCAGGGGTACGTGCTGTGTCAGCTGGGGGATCATCTGCTTCCTCTGTAGGGCAGAAGCACAAGAATCCTCCACCACCTGAAGCTAGAGCCTTTCAGATGTCAGTAGACGCTGCCACTGCAACTGACGATGCAATCACCGGTATGTTCTTAGTAAATTCTGTGCCGGCTCGTGTATTATTTGACTGTGGAGCAAATCGCTCGTTTGTGTCAACTACATTTTGTGCTAAGTTAAATGTGCCTGTTAGTGTATTAAATGAACCTTTAAGTGTCGAAGTGGGTGACGGTAGAATAGTTCCAGTTACAAAGTTTGTGTCTGGAATTACTATTGACATAGAGGGTAGTCTTTTCCCTGTGACTTGCCTAGTGATGCCTATACCAAGCTTTGATGTAGTGCTAGGCATGAATTGGCTTAGTGATCATAAGGCCAGTATTAAGTGCGATAGGAAAATTATCTCTTTTTCGGTAGCCGGTGGGAAACGGGTAGTGGCTCGTGGTGATCGCGGGGTTCCGTTATCCATTATTGTCGATGATGAAAGCTCAAAAATCTTTGGCCAAGGGATGTGATTCTTTCTTAGCCTATGTGATCGATGTAAAGAAGGAAAAGAAAGTAGTGTCTGATATTCCAGTGGTTTCTGAATATCCAGAAGTGTTCCCCGATGAATTGCCAGGCTTACCGCCGATCATGGAAGTTGAATATAAGACCGAGTTAGTGCCAGGGGCTACGCCAGTTGCTAAAACTCCGTATAGATTAGCTCCTTCAGAAATTCGCGAAATGATGTCCCAAATTCAAGAACTGTTGGACCGCGGGTTCATTCGTCCGAGTTCTTCGTCGTGGGGTGCACCAGTGTTATTCGTGAAAAAGAAAGATGGTATGCTCCGAATGTGTATAGATTATCGTGAACTAAATAAAAGAACAGTGAAGAATAAGTATCCGCTTCCTAGAATAGACGACTTACTTGATCAGCTTCAAGGAGCTTCATTCTTTTCGAAAATAGATCTACGTTCGGGATATCACCAGGTTCGTGTTGCTGAATCCGATATTCCTAAGACTGCATTTTGTACTCGTTATGGTCATTATGAGTTCTTAGTGATGCCGTTTGGATTAACCAACGCTCCATCAATTTTCATGGATCTCATGAATAGGGTGTGTAAACCGTTTTTGGATAAGTTTGTTATCGTGTTCATTGATGATATCTTAGTGTACTCCAAAACCGAATCCGAGCATGCTGAGCATTTAAGAAAAGTGTTGGAACTTTTGAAATGTGAACAATTGTATGCAAAGTTTTCAAAGTGTGAGTTCTAGTTACGTGAAATTCAATTTTTGGGTCATATTATCTGTGCAGAAGGTATAAAAGTGGATTTGTCTAAAATTGAAGCTGTGATGAATTGGAATTCACCAAAGAATCCGACAGAAATCAAGAGTTTTCTAGGATTGGCCGATTACTACCAACGGTTTATTAAAGATTTTTCAAAGATTGCAAGTTCTTTGATAAAGTTAACTAGAAAGGATGTGTCTTTTCAGTGGGGTAATGAATAGGAAACTGCGTTTCAGACTTTGAAAAGTCTGTTGTGTCAAGCGCCAGTGTTAGCCTTACCCAAGGGATCCGACTAAAACGACCCGTCCTAATCCATCCGGACAAAGTCCATATCGATTATAAACGATTCACAACAGTTGATTACATCGCGAGGTACTTGACCTCTATATGATACATTTTACAAACATTGCATTCGTTTTTGAAAAGACAATCTTTCATTACATTGAAAGTTGATGGCATGCATACCATTTCATAATATATCTAACTATAATTGACTTAACAATAATCTTTATGAACTCGATGACTCGAATGCAACGTCTTTTGAAATATGTCATGAATGACTCCAAGTAATATCTTTAAAATGAGCAAATGCACAGCGGAAGATTTCTTTCATACCTGAGAATAAACATGCTTTCAAGTGTCAACCAAAAGGTTGATGAGTTCATTAGTTTAACATAAATAATCATTTCATAATTTTAATAGACCACAAGATTTCATATTTCCATTTCTCATAAACATACGTCCCATGCATAGAGACAAAAATATCATTCATATGGATTGAACACCTGGTAATCGACATTCACAATATGCATATAAGAATATCCCCATCATTCTGGGATCCTCCTTCGGACATGATATATATTTCGAAGTACTAAAGCATCCGGTACTTTGGATGGGGCTTGTTGGGCCCGATAGATCTATCTTTAGAGTTCGCGTCAATTAGGGTGTCTGTTCCCTAATTCTTAGATTACCAGACTTAATAAAAAGGGGCATATTCGATTTTGATCATTCAACCATATAATGTAGTTTCGATTACTTGTGTCTATTTCGTAAAACATTTATAAAAGCGCATGCATTCTCACCCAAAAATATATATTGCAAAAGCATTTAAAAAGGGAGTAATGAAACTCACCTAATGTATTTTGTAGTAAAAATACATAGAACGACATTGAACAAGTATATGGTTGGCCTTGGATTCACGAACCTATATCATTTATATGTATATTAATACATATAATGGTAATCGAACAAATTTAGGTATTATTATTAATTGTTATTATCATTTTTAATGTAAGTATTATATTGGAACAAATTTTCTTTTTATAAAAATTATCATTTTTATTAATAAAACTATCATTATTTTTATCATTAGAATTATCATTATTTTTATCATTATTATTATTATTATAATTTTATTATTTCTAACACTAATATTATTATTTTTATTATTATTATTAATATATCAAATAGAGATTTTCTATATAAAAATATATTATTTACATAAAACATAACTATATCAATATGTTTGTAATAAATATTAATTATCTATTTAATGTATATAAATATAAATATAGTTAATTTATTTATTAATGAGACATACAAGTTACTAAAATAACAATTAATAATAATACCTAAATTTGTTCGATTACCATTATATGTATTAATATACATATAAATGATATAGGTTCGTGAATCCAAGGCCAACCCTATACTTGTTCAATGTCGTTCTATGTATTTTTACTACAAAATACATTAGGTGAGTTTCATTACTCCCTTTTTAAATGCTTTTGCAATATATATTTTTGGGACTGAGAATGCATGCGCTTTTATAAATGTTTTACGAAATAGACACAAGTAATCGAAACTACATTATATGGTTGAATGATCGAAATCGAATATGCCCCTTTTTATTAAGTCTGGTAATCTAAGAATTAGGGAACAGACACCCTAATTGATGCGAACTCTAAAGATAGATCTATCGGGCCCAACAAGCCCCATCCAAAGTACCGGATGCTTTAGTACTTCGAAATTTATATCATGTCCGAAGGAGGATCCCGGAATGATGGGGATATTCTTATATGCATATTGTGAATGTCGATTACCAGGTGTTCAATCCATATGAATGATATTTTTGTCTCTATGCATGGGACGTATGTTTATGAGAAATGGAAATATGAAATCTTGTGGTCTATTAAAATTATGAAATGATTATTTATGTTAAACTAATGAACTCACCAACCTTTTAGTTGACACTTGAAAGCATGTTTATTCTCAGGTATGAAAGAAATCTTCCGCTGTGCATTTGCTCATTTTAAAGATATTACTTGGAGTCATTCATGACATATTTCAAAAGACGTTGCATTCGAGTCATCGAGTTCATAAAGATTATTTTTAAGTCAATTATAGTTAGATATATTATGAAATGGTATGCATGCCGTCAACTTTCAATGTAATGAAAGATTGTCTTTTCAAAAACGAATGCAATGTTTGTAAAATGTATCATATAGAGGTCAAGTACCTCGCGATGTAATCAACTGTTGTGAATCGTTTTTAATCGATATGGACTTTGTCCGGATGGATTAGGACGGGTCATTTTAGTTGGTATCAGAGCGGTGGTCTTAGCGAACCAGGTCTTGCATTAGTGTGTCTAATTGATAGTCGTTAGGATACATTGGTGAGTCTGGACTTCGACCGTGTCTGCATGTCAAAAGTTTTGCTTATTATTTTTGTCAGAAAACATCTGCTTATCATCCTTAGGAAATTACTTGCTCATTATTCTTAATCTAGACACATTTTACTGCATTGATTGTATGAATAGTGTATAGACAAAAATTCATATCTTAGCGTATATGATATTGTTACCTTTGCCTGACGGATTCCGTAGATTCCTCCGTAACTTATGGGATTTTAGTATTATATATGCATATATAAATTATGTATTGTAGGGTACTAATCTATATCCTATAATCTATTTCTTATCGAAAAGTCCTTCATCTGATCGTACGAGATGAATCCCTCAACCAGTTCGAATTCCTCAGATTACGACAGCTATTCCGATATGGAGTTTCACCTAAGCTCCGAAAGCAGTATCACCAAAATCAATCAACAAATCATCCATCCCCAATTCATCTGATGGGTTCGTAGTCAACTTAATCAATGGAGACGCGAAGAAGGCGATCCCTTCCACCAACCGAATTCACCTCTTGACTATGAACCTGAAGCGGTTACCAGCGAACCTGTTCGAGACACCATTTTCTCTCTCATTTACAGAGTATCTCGTCACAATCATATACTATCTCAGATTCTAAACCTCATTCATCCGCTCGTCCGAACCGACAATCATCCAGGTATAATAGAAGAAGTCAACGAGCTTCGCGACCGAGTTGTAGCCTTGGAAAAATATAGTGCAAAACATACCAGCTTCAGCAACATCACCAGCACCAACAATACCATCAGTAACAGCACCTGTACCATCAACAATCCATGCCTCAACATCTCATTCAGTACCTTGAGTACAATCATCGTTCTACGTATCATTCTACATCAATTATATTCTTTCTTCATGGCGACTATGTAATCTCTAATGTTTTAGAGATTATGTATTCTAGTTATACCGGTAAATCAAATGAGATTAATATTATATTAACTCATTAAATCTATGATTACATCTGAAGAAAATATATATGTAAGTATATTTTCATAAAGATTGTAATTAAAAATTCTTTCGTACAAACTGTTAATGGTGAAAATATTTTAACGGGTAGGTAATACCCGAGGAATATTTAAATTTCACAATTATAAGTTAAACTGTACATTCTTCGAATCTAATTCAACAGTCATTCACTATCCTACTTACAACCACCGATATACGTATCCGTTCACCGTAGAATGACCATTTTCATCCAATTTCATATTTGGATTTTGATTTACCAGAATCCAACAAGTGGCATAATGAAGAAAACATTTGACAAAATAAAATTTGTTAGAAACAAACAAATTAACTATGAGAAATTTTGTTAAGAATTCACGCTAACTGTTCCTAGCTAACTGTTCCTAGCTAAATGTTAATCCCGTAATACGTTGTATTTATCGCATTTTATTTATCACAATTTTAATTCTCGCAATTTTATTTATCGTCATTTAATTTCTGTTATTTATTTTACGCACTTTAAATATCGGGACACGTATACAAGGTTTTGACATATCATATCGACGCATCTATATATATTATTTGGAATCACCATAGACACTCTATATGCAGTAATGATCGAGTTCTCTATACAGGGTTGAGGTTGATTCTCAAATAATATATATACTTTGAGTTGTGATCGAGTCTGAGACATGTACACGGGTCACGATAAGTATTAAATAATTCGAATATTATATATTAAATTATATATGAATTATTGGACTGTTAACTGTGGATTATCGACTGGGGACTAATGACATTGGACAATTAAAATGAATTAAAATATTGATTATAATATATGAAACTAAATAAGTCTTCAAGTTGCCACTTGATTTCATCTTAAACCTCATTTGTATCTTGACAATTCCAATCTGCGTTCAAACATTTCATAATTCTTGGAAACACTTCAATCGAGAGGATGAACCAACCGTACTTCGTCTACGGAAGGAAAGATTTATGCATATAGTTATGTACCTGAAAAACTCTCAGAAACTGAGTAAATATTTAACACGTAGCTTTGCTAATTCCTTAGTGTTATTATTACCCAAAATAACTTGGTGATCCCTTTCAAAATAGCCAATTTCGTCACAGCTCCAGCAAGACAACTTCGACTTTTCATTCGACACAACCTTATTATAACCTTGATATATATATGCCTGTTCTTTTATTGTTACCAGGGAACCTTTTATATTTCACCATAATACCATCAGCGTTTAATCATCTTAAAACACAATTCTCCTGAAACCACCTCAGATTGATAATCGACGATTTAGATATAGCTGCATTAAATGCAGAGGAAACAGTAAAATTGTAGATGGCCTAAATGGCCAAGAGTTTGATGATAAGAATGGAATTTTGGGAACGCTCGATAGAAAAATTTAGTACTGAAAAATAGATTGAGCTAACCGCGAAGGAGACCGAGGAAAAAGACAAGGACCAAACCCTATATTCAAAGAATCCAGGTAATTCTGGATCCGATGAAATCTTTAGAGAATATCTTGCCCCGAAGTCATGTTAAAATCTTGCGGAAATTTTTTTTTCTTCTTCTTCAACCTTCGAACTTAGAAATTTCAAAATATCATCATAAATATCTTCGATATTTCTGAGGATATTTTCATAAATATTCTTGTCCGAAATTATCTACCTCTTCTTGTTTTCTGTACTTCATTATATTGAAAACTTCTGTAAAATCTAAGTATAAATTATGAATGAATTGTGGAGAAGTGTTGGGGATTGAAGCATGAGTTAGTATAATATAGTGACGCTTGGCCGACGTGATTATATTACAGTAAGTCATGCTGGAAGTTTTATTGGAATATGATGATTCACATATCATAACGTCATCATGTGCCATGTTACATAACTCTATCATTCTACTTAACCTCTGAACATATCAAGAAAATGTATCCTTGATGGTTCTATCTTCCGTGATGTTGATAAATTTGAAAATCAAATCGTGCTATCATGTTCCTTCCTGCTTAGAACATTATAATCATTCGAAACTCCTTACTTACAAATTCTGGACCATTATTTGCTTGACTTGAAGTCGGGAAGAGAAAACAAAAGCATAGAGCTTCAAAATATAAGAGAAAATATAAAGTCCAATAACAACACGAAAATTACAAACCGTGTATATCAATGTTTATTGCAACATAAAGACACGGGAGAATTAAAAATACTATAACTCCAAGGGCGAAGTAGAAGAAAACAGATTCCTCCGGTGGAAGTTGAAAAAGGAGAATGATTGTTGTGATAGTAAAGATAAGGACAAGGATTAGAACTGGATTAAGCATTTTCATAATCTTTTGGATGTATGAACTAAGAAAGAAAGTATAGGAATGGAAAGTAATGGAATGGAAGAAGTTCATTTATAGTGGAAATACCGGACCGAGCAATCGAGGCAGATCATCGCATTTAATTAAAGAGATTCGAATTTCCTTAAATCTCGAAGAATCAGATCTTTTAGATTTTGAAGATTTTCTTTAATCCCTTGAATTCCGGAATTCAACCAAGACAACGTCAAAAGTTAAGACGCACCTTATTTTCTAAATTCAACCATGACTAGTGAGAAGTTATGATGAAACTTGTCTTCTCATCTCACTATTTTGTGATGGCTTCACTCGTACGCTTCACATGATCGAATCGTTTTATCTATATTAATCAATAATGATAAAACACTATTCATCAACTCATATTCGTCATGAAAACAATTTTTATTGTTAGCCATGACGACCTCACTCAAATTTCGGGACGAAATTTCTTTAACGGGTAGGTACTGTGACGACCCGGGAATTTCCGACCAAATTTAAACTTAATATTTATATAATCTCGACACGATGAGCAGAGTCTATAATATTGAGTCTCTAAAATTTTGGAACTATTTTATGATACCATTTGACCTTTGACTATTTTCCGACGATTCACGAACCATTGTGTGTAAATAAAAAAAAATGTAAATAAATAAATATATATATAGATATATGATTTTAGTCATTATTATTATTGTTATGATTATGAAACACAAATACTATTTATTATTATCATCTGTAATAATATTATTATTAATATTAATATTTTTTTTGTTATTATGATTATTTATTATTAGTAATGTTAATATATTTAGAGTTATAAAAACAAGAATAAAAATAAATACAGAGAACTCCATTTTTAGTTTCATGTTACAATCATATAAATAATATTATGATTATTATATTTAATATACTTGTTATTAATTGGTATTATTATTAATAATAATATATTTAAAGTTTATATTATTTACAATTTATAAAATAAAAACACAAATATATTTATATGCGTGTAATATTTGATTTATACAGCTCACCAACTAACTGTTTTGAAACAAAGAAAATCAGATTTCCTTAACTTTTCTATTTGTTTCCTGGTTACTTGTGAATGGATGTGAAATTCTTGTCTCCTATTATAAATCGATTGGTACAAGTTAAGAGAGGAAATATTTGACTTTTATCATCAATCATTCAGTTGCACATCTAAACTCATCTACTGCAAATTCTTGTTTCTTTTCATGTCATATTCGAACCATCAAAACCAATCACCACACTTCTCACAATCACCACACTTCTCACTTGTCGTAGCTTAAAATTTATGGCCAGAGTGTCCAAGAGCTTGTAAGAACTCACGTTGCATCTCCCTCATCATTACCTTCAAGATCATAGAGAACTGAGTTTTGTCATTTCGAGCTCATCACCTTTGCCCTCGATCCTAGTCGTTGACATGGACGATCTCATCAACATACCTACGGTATTTTATTCTTTCTTTTCTTCCTTTTTATTCGAACCTCAACCCCTCTCTTTCTGTCTAAAACCATCAACCACAACCAAATCAAATTCTGTTTCTTTGATCACTAACACCATCACACCATCGTGAACCTCCACCGCCACCCTACCCTTAAACCGCCATGTTTCTCTATCCTCTCTCTCCCTTATATATCCTTGTTCGAAACCAAACACTCCATATTTCTGTTATTTCTGCTCGTGTTTACGGATGTGGAACGTTTCTGTTTCTATCCTTGTTGCAACCATATAACAAGCTGTGCCATATTTTCGATCACCATAAACCTTCAAACACCACAGACCAACGAACGTACATCATCTTTTGATCATATTTTTTTTTGTTCCACTTCAATCGAAACCCACCTGGAACTATGCTGCCATTTTTCTTTCTATTTTGGTCGAGTAAAACGCAGATCCAAAACCACCTCACACAATTCTGCAATCGATCACATCTCAATTATAATATACGACCATCAACCTTTCGTTACTTTTGTTTCGTACTGATCCTATTCTCTTTTTCTAATATGGTAGACAAATTATAACATATAAACCACTTGATGTTATAAAGTAATTGTATGATGGAGGATGATGTATAAAGATAATTTAATAATGGTAATTACATGATAATTGTAATAATAAAGTCCATGTTGATAACGATAGGATATATAATGGGAATTATCATATGTTGCTATAAAGAAACCGAAGTTTCGGCTCCTCTAAACCATGCGAAGTAGGAATTAGATTTTTGGGCCCCTTTTATATGTATGGACTATTTTTTTTGCGGGCTATTAGTGGGCTCTTTAAACAAAGATAGGTGGGCTGAATAAAATGGATCTAGTAGCCCATGATTACTTGGATGAGTAATTCCTTGTTTCTAGTTTCATTCACGTACTTTTAATTGGTTCAAAGGTAACGAATTGGACAATGATATAGTGAGGTGAGTGAGGCGATGAAATGATATATGATGATGCTACAATAAAAAAAATGATAAACGAGAATGAGGGTGATCGTGTATGACGATTATGGATATGATTAGGAGTGATGATGAAAGTGCTAAGTGAGAATTGTTTTAAGAAGAAGGAAACACAATAAAAGAGGTTAAAAGATTTTATGTATCAAATAAATCAGAAAAGAATAGACGGAGGATTGGTTTGATGGGTGGATAGGTTAGCGGGATGTCGCGAGTTCAAACCTGGATTTGGGCATTTTTTTTAGGACGACTTCTTCGAGGTAGTTTCCTTATTACTTATTATTATTATTATTATTATTATTATTATTATTATTATTATTATTATTATTATTATTATTATTATTATTATTATTATTATTATTATTATTATTATTATTATTATTATTATTATTATTATTATTATTATTATTATTATTATTATTATTATTATTATTATTATTATTATTATTATTATTATTATTGTTATTATCATTTTTAATGTAAGTATTATTATTGGAACAAATTTTCTTTTTATAAAAATTATCATTTTTATTAATAAAACTATCATTATTTTTATCATTAGAATTATCATTATTTTTATCATTATTATTATTATCATTTTATTATTTCTAACACTAATATTATTATTTTTATTATTATTATTATTATTAATATATCAAATAGAGATTTTTTATATAAAAATATATTATTTACATAAAACATAACTATATCAATATGTTTGTAATAAATATTAATTATCTATTTAATGTATATAAAAATAAATATAGTTAATTTATTTATTAATGAGACATACAAGTTACTAAAATAATAATTAATAATAATACCTAAATTTGTTCGATTACCATTATATGTATTAATATACATATAAATGATATAGGTTCGTGAATCCAAGGCCAACCCTATACTTGTTCAATGTCGTTCTATGTATTTTTACTACAAAATACATTAGGTGAGTTTCATTACTCCCCTTTTAAATGCTTTTGCAATATATATTTTTGGGACTGAGAATGCATGCGCTTTTATAAATGTTTTACGAAATAGACACAAGTAATCGAAACTACATTATATGGTTGAATGATCGAAATCGAATATGCCCCTTTTTATTAAGTCTGGTAATCTAAGAATTAGGGAACAGACACCCTAATTGATGCGAACTCTAAAGATAGATCTATCGGGCCCAACAAGCCCCATCCAAAGTACCGGATGCTTTAGTACTTCGAAATTTATATCATGTCCGAAGGAGGATCCCGGAATGATGGGGATATTCTTATATGCATATTGTGAATGTCGATTACCAGGTGTTCAATCCATATGAATGATATTTTTGTCTCTATGCATGGGACGTATGTTTATGAGAAATGGAAATATGAAATCTTGTGGTCTATTAAAATTATGAAATGATTATTTATGTTAAACTAATGAACTCACCAACCTTTTGGTTGACACTTGAAAGCATGTTTATTCTCAGGTATGAAAGAAATCTTCCGCTGTGCATTTGCTCATTTTAAAGATATTACTTGGAGCCATTCATGACATATTTCAAAAGACGTTGCATTCGAGTCATCGAGTTCATAAAGATTATTGTTAAGTCAATTATAGTTAGATATATTATGAAATGGTATGCATGCCGTTAACTTTCAATGTAATGAAAGATTGTCTTTTCAAAAATGAATGCAATGTTTGTAAAATGTATCATATAGAGGTCAAGTACCTCGTGATGTAATCAACTGTTGTGAATCGTTTATAATCGATATGGACTTTGTCCGGATGGATTAGGACGGGTCGTTTTACCGATGACTTCGTTGTGTATTGCGACGCGTCTTTATTCGGTTTGGGTTGTGTATTAATGCAAAGAGATCGTGTAATTGCGTATGCGTCTCGACAGTTAAAACCAAGTGAAAAGAATTATCCAGCACATGACATAGAAATGACTACAGTAGTGTTTGCGTTAAAGTTGTGGAGGCATTATCTTTATGGTACACACTGTGTTATCTGCACCGATCATAAAAGTTTACAGTATATCTTTTCACAGAAAGAGATGAACATGCGTTAGAGACAGTGGCAAGAATTAATTAAGGATTACGACTGTGAGATCAGATATCATCCTGGCAAGGCAAACATCATGGCTGATGCGTTAAGTCGTAAGAAATCCGCTGACAATGTAAAGTTTATGTGAATTGTGATTGTGTCTGATTTAGTGGATCGACTAAAGATAACTCAACTCAAAGCATTACATGATGAACATTTGAAATCTGAGTTAATGGTGAAAAGAAGAGTAGAATTGATGAATGATTCTCGAGGATTAAAGACTTATCGTGAACGTGTTTGGGTGCCGTTACTTGGAGGATTGTGGGATTTAATCTTAAATGAAGCACATAAATCGAGATTATCCGTGCATCCCGGTAGTACAAAAATGTACCATGATCTGAAAGTATTATATTGGTGGCCAACTATGAAAGCAGACATCGCGCAATACGTGGAAAAATGTCATATTTGCACCCAAGTGAAAGCAGAACACCAGAAACCGTATGGGTCTTTGCGTCAATTAGAGATTCCAGAGTGGAAATGGGAACATATCACCATGGATTCTGTGACAAAACTACCCAGAACCCAGAAAGGAAATGACATGATTTGGGTAATAGTGGACCATTTAACTAAAAGTGCGCATTTTCTAGCTACTAGTGAAACAGCTTCGTTGACGAAATTAGCTCAGTTATACCTGAATGAAATAGTATCGCGACATGGGATACCGTTGTCTATTGTGTCAGATAGAGATTCCCGATTTGTGTCTAGTTTTTGGAATAGTCTACAAGAAAATTTAGGTACTCGTGTCAACCTAAGTACATCTTATCATCCTCAGACTGACGGTCAAAGTGAACGAACTATTTAGACTTTAGACGATATGTTAAGGGCTTGTGTTTTAGAGTATGGTGGATCGTGGGATTATCATCTGCCATTGATCGAATTTGCTTACAACAACTCCTATTATTCAAGCATTGACATGCTGTCGTATGAAATATTGTATGGTAAAAAGTGTCGAACTCCATCGTGTTGGTTGGAGGCAGGTGAGAAACAGTTTGCGGGTCCAGAAATTGTGCAGCAGACTGCAGAAAAAGTGGCTATCGCACGTGAAAAGCTGAAAGCTGCTAGAGATCGACAAAAGATGTATGCAGATCTTCATCGATGACCAATGATGTTTACTGTAGGTGAACGTGTGTATTTAATAGTGTCACCATGGAAGGGTGTAATTTGATTCGGTAAACGAGGAAAACTAGCTCCGAGATACATTGGTCCTTTTAGAATTCGTCAAGTGCTAAACGATCAAACTGTAATGTTAGATCTCCCTCCAGAGCTAGCAGGCATTCATGACACGTTCAACATCTGCTATATTCGTAAGTGTAAAGGGGACGATGAAAGTCAGATTCTTCCTCTACAAGATCTGAAAGTAGATTCAAGTAAGAAATTGGTAGAAGAACCAGTAAGGATCGTCGACAGAAAAGTGACTAAGTTACGCAAAAAATAAATTTCAATGGTGCTTGTGGAATGGAAGAATAGTTTAGGCACCAATCTGACATGGGAGACCGAGGAATTGATGACCTCTAGATACCCTCAGTTGTTTAACCTTGACCAGATTCCGAGGACGGAATCTCCTTTAAGGGGGTAGATTTGTAACAACCTCACTTTGGGCTTAGTAGATAATGACCTATTTACCCTTATGTGTTATTAAAGTGATTTTAATAATTATGTGCTTTATAATTATTGTGTATGGGATTATGTGAGCTTTGTGACAATGGTCACAGAACATATTTCCTTTTGTGAATCAGACTTAGAATGAATAAGTTATTAAAGATTTTGGGTTTCAGATAATTGGTAAATACCCGTGTGTTAGATGGGAGAGCTTACCTTAGTGTGAAGAAACCTAAATTAAATATATACTCTGTACGTTCATTTCCTTACCACTTTTTGCAAGAACACAAACCCTAATCACCATTTTGCTCTCAAATCCTTAGAATCAAAAAGTGTGATTCATAGCTAGTGATTTCGTGCATCAGATTCTCTATGATTCAAGTAATCAAACAAGGTAAACATCACTGAATTTGGTGAATTAAAAAGTGGGTTTGGGTTAAAATGGGTTTTGATGAATTTTGAGTTTGATTCTTGATTAATTGTGCTTGTTATGCTTGATTGATGTAAGGAATAGTTTATATAAGTGTTATGTGATATTCTTGAGCCTTTGAATCGACCAAAACAAGCAAAAATCGAGTTTTTGGGTCAAAAACGCGAAAATAGCGTGCTGGAGCTGTTCTTCAGCTCCTACACGAGTGACAGGTCATCCGCACGAGTGACCACACTTTTGAGGGTCAACCACACGTGTGAGCACTAGTCAGAATTGTGAAAACTTGTTTTGATCATAACTTTCAAACCGTAACTCCGTTTTTGATGAATCAACTATCGTTGGAATCGTCTTGAAGTGTACGTTACAATAATATGGTTTTAGAAGACTAAATAAAATTTATGTTGGATGGAAAAAGCTAGAATTGCAGTTATGCTGCTGTTCTTGTTCAACCGTGCGAGTGAGACACTCACCAGTACGGGTGAGGTGTCCAACCGTGCGTGTGAGCTACTAAAACAAGCGAGTGGAATTTAAAGTCACTCGTGGGTGTAGTTTGTCAGTCGTACATGTGAGGATACTCATCCGTACGAGTGAGCTGGTCAGTCGCACGAGTGAGACCCCACCCGTGCGAGTGACAGTGTTTGTATGTTTGGGTCAAGTGAAATTCTGACCCATTTACTATATTGCTGTGATATTAATACTAATGAGTAATGTGATTGAAAAGTATACTAACTAGTGAACTGATATTCTCAGGTGATAGGCAGAAAGGTGAAGGCTCAGTGATATAAGACAACTGAGTACTTGTGCTTCCAGGTGAGTGAGACTATCTTTATGGATGTGATTATACAGTGACAAGTATAGTGATCTGTTCCATGCTTATGACTAGACTGTGTAGGAGTCTGTGACCAGTGATGTGACTATATGTTATTATGTGCGCACCAGTAAACGTCGAGGTGTTTTGTGCGACGTAATAGATCGATTGTGTTTACCTCATTTGGGGTAATAGAATTGGGTCCAAGCGTTACTGATTAGTGGTATAGTATGAATGATGAGTACGTTTCTTCTGGAATATATAACGACTCTCATTTTTCCATACTACATTTCTCGTATTTCATTCAATACTTTTTCTTATTAAATGCCCAATAAAATAGTTAAACTTAATAAGTAAACTTTAATCGATAAAGGTTAGGCGTTAAGAATTATAAAATACGATAATTAACTTTGTACATTAATTGACAAGTTAATAAAAATAATAAGTTAATAAACTTTTGTGAGTAAATAATAACTAAAAAGACTTGTGTAATTAAAATGAATAAACTTGAATAATTAAGGGTTATTAAGCTAAATTAAAGTACAAGGACTTAAGTGAAAATATTAAAACCCTAGCTCATAAAACCCTAGCCAATTTGGAAGGGTAAAATTACCCATATACCCCTCTAAATTTCGGCCCATGCATCCCTTCCTAACCCTTTTTCCAAGCTAACTTGTTCCCTAAGTAATTCCTTATATAACCTTAATTCTAGAATGCTCCTATCCTCCCTATAAATAGACCCCTAGGCTAAACCATTCCATGTACCAAATCATAATTACATCCCTCACTCAAAAATCTCTCTCTCCCTCTCTAATTTTCGGCCAAAACCGAAAATCCCCCACCACCATCGAAATCCTTAGGGTTTCCAAGAAATCTTTAAGTGTTCTTTGCGTTCTTCGTATTCTTCACGTTCTTCGTGTTCTTCAAGAATCTTCAAGGTGTTTTTCAAGATATTCAAGGCTTTGATCTTCCATCTTCATCAAGTTCTTCTTTTCTTTGTTAATCTACTTAAATCTTCAAAGGTATAAACATAAAACCCTAATCTATTTTCTTAATTCTTTGATCTTTGTTTTAATCTATATTCACATAAAATCATAAACACATAAACATAAGAACAAACCTAGATCTATATATGTAAAAAAATAATAATATGAATATATGTATGTATGTATAATGTCGACTAAAAAAAAAAGGGAAAACTTTGATCTTAAAACCCTAGGTTGTTACATGGAAGACTGTTAGTGTTTAATTAAGGAAACAAAATAATTATATATACATATACATATAAATCGATCCATATATATGTATATTTGTAAAAATTAATTTTTTGTATACATATATATATATACACGATTACATATACATATACATATACATACTAAAACCTTAAACCCTAATTATACCTAAACTATACTACTTTAATCAAACCCTAGTTTCATTAAAAACCTAATTAATTACTAAACCCTAATTCATTAAACCTAACCCTAATTAATTAATACCACTTTAATTATTAAACCCTAATCATTACCTTATCATTACTACATTAAATAAAACCCTAATTTACTAAACCCTAATTTATGAAACCCTAGGACACTAATTACTAAACCCTAGTTAATTAAATACCACTTTAATAACTAACTCTAATTAATGACACCCTAATACTACTATTAACATATATACACTATTACTATTACTAGCACCTATAACCTACTACTTATATTATAACACTTAAGAACGTTTTGGGATATGTATTAGAGATGTATAGATCTTCGAACTTTCTTGACGAATGGTTCTATGAGACTCTAGGCAGAGGGTTTGGACTTCCGATTTAAAGGGTCCTATGGCTCAAGCCCCTAGATCTCAAATGGCCATTCGAAGGGAAAGGGGTGATTGGAAGCTGATCTAATATGACAAGTATCCTAAAATGGAAAACACTCTTTAAGTAGAAACTTTCTAAGTATAGAAACTTACTAGGAACAGAAATTTAGTGAAACAAACTATACATAAACACGTACTTAAACTCAAACATGGGCAAAACACTTAACTACTCTTAAATGTCAATAGGTTGACTTTTCTGCTCACTCATTTAACTCTCTATTCCGAGAAATAACTCTCTCTCTACTTACTAAGGTGAACTCATAGCCCCTCTTTATTGCTAGCAAATTTACTTACCTACTTTTGGGGTGAGACACATGCTGTTTTTACTTTTTATACTTTAGACACAAGTACCAAACTACTTAAACTATGCTATACCCGACTATGTTCGACTAAGTCCCTACAGTGATATTTTTAAGTGCTTCGGTATGCTTAATTATTGGGGGTAGGCCTATCGGGAGTAACGTCCCCGATACATTTAACTAAGTCTTTATATTTCTTGATAATGAAATTTAACCGACAAGGAGAACTAACTTGTATTGGGGCAAACTTGAACATTTAGTCTAAATATCACACATTGGCATAACTTTTGATCTTGCGAGATCAACTTTACAAACTAAGTCTTGTAGTCTAAAACAACGGTCAAACTTTTGTTAAACCTATGAACTTCACTCAACCTTTTTGGTTGACACTTTAGCATGTTTTGTCTCAGGTGCTGTTTGATTCAAGCTTACCTATCTACTGCTTATGTAATGCTACTTGGACATAGGATCAAGAGATTATCTCATATTTTACCTTTGCATTTGAACAATTATTTATTTCCGATTGTAACGACATTTCATTTTTCCGCTGCGTACTCATTCAAGTTAATTTAATCATTTAGTTTTGTTCTCGTTTATATAATATGTTGGTATATTTTGATATTAAGTCACATTTCACCCAGGCCCTAACTGGGGGTGTGATAGATTGGTATCAGAGCATAACCAGGCTGTTATAGAGAACCAGGATTGCATTTTTATGTGTGCCTTATTTGCTAGCTAGGGTGCCTTAGCAATCTCGGAAACTATAACATTTACTGCCTTAGACTTTAATGCACTTAGGATTGCCTTATAATCTTAACATTTATGCTTTCCAAAACTTGACTAAAAGATTTTAATCAAAAGTCTCTTTCCTAATGATAGGATGTCAAGCTCAAGCGTTAACAAGCCTAATAAGGCAAATCACAACCCTACTACCGAAGTAGGTGTTGGACACTTTGAAACATCAAGACCTGTTCGAAGTCCTTCTTACAGTCATGCTTCACCAAACTATAGTCCAAATACTCTGCAAAATTCACAAAGGTCTCCTCAATATTATCCAACCCCGAGAATCGAAGACAAAGGAAAACGTCATGAAGAAGCCGGTCCATTAAGGAAGAGAGCCCGGACTCCTTCTTATAATGATGCTGCTAAGTATGAGGATTTGCTTCGCCACATGGCGAGAGTGGAGGTCCGTATGGATGAGAAGGACCGCGAAATTAAGAAGTTGATGGAGGAAAATGTTGAACTAAGAAAAGAATTAAGGCTCCTAAAGTATGAGGAAGAACGCAACACTCGTTGGGGAAGCAATCACTTGCTCATCTCCAGAAGGATGTTGACTTCCGAATGAAAATGGAGAGAAGCCGAGTCAACAAACAACTTGCCCTAAGGGAATACGACACCAATGCCGTTAATAGTCTTGTTACCAACCTTTACGACAATCTCGAATATCTCTACGAAAAGCAAAAAGGAAGAACGAGCGATATGATAAGTTTGTCCAAGAATCTCTCGACTCTCAAACAGAAAGGTTAGAGAAACTTGTGAAGGATAACATGGAAAAAGTGATGAAGCAGTTTGAGGACGAGAAGAAGAAATATGAAGACTATTTCAATCTTAATATTCTTTAGTTATCTTTCCTATTTTTCCATCTATGTAAAGGCTATGCCTTAAAACTATTTCTAATTCTGAACCATGTACTAAGGCTTATTTAATGCCTCGTTCCTTAATAAAATAAAGTGTGTTATTTATATCATGTGATATTAATACTTTATTTTATTCCTACTTGCAATTGCTCAACCCTATAATTTGTTAACTTATCCGACTTATGTTCACTTATGTAGCGATATCATGGTTCGTCCAGCTGCACCTACTGTTAACAATATCGTCTTGACTACTGAGCAATTCCAACAACTACTCACTGCCGCACAAGGCAACAACTAAGCTAACAATGTTAATCCTCAACCGAAACCTTGTTCCTACAAGGATTTTTCAAACTGTCATCCTCCTACATTTAAGGGAACTGAGGAAGCTGTAGAATTAGTCCATTGGTTTGAGAAGATGGAATCTATTTTCTATATTTGCAACTGTGGAGATGACGATCGAGTAAAGTATGCCACTAGCTCATTGGGTGGTAATGCTTTAACTTGGTGGACTGCTCATGCCAAGTCCGTAGGAATTGATAATGCTAATGCAATTCCATGGGACGAACTCAAAAGCATGATGGTCAACAAATTCTGCCCGAGGAGTCAAGTTCAGAAACTTGAAGCTGAGTTCTGGGAACTCAAGGTCAAGGGTACTGACATTGAGAACTATATCAATCGTTATTTGGAACTTTCTACTCTATGTCCTGAAATGTTTCCTACTGAAGCTAGAAGAATTGAGCGGTATATTGAAGGTCTTCCCGAGGATGTTCAAGGGAATGTAATTGCTGCTGAGAAGGTTACTCTGGATGCTGTGATTCTAATGGCACAAAATCTCATGTTGGCTAAGAGAAGAAGAGTGTCGGCCAATAAGCAAGTTGAAACCAAGGGTAATGATGGTAAGAGGAAGTTTGAGCCGTCTCAAGGTTCGGCTCAGAATGATAATAAGAAGCCTGCGGATGGTACAAGGTCAAATTATAAGGGTTCCTTTCCTTTCTGTATTCGTTGTGAGAGGCATCACCCGGGGAAGTGTACTGCTGTTTGTGCGTTGTGTAAGAAAGTGGGACACGTTGCTAAGACGTGTAAGACTCCTCCGAAGGATAAGGCTATTGTTTCAGCCAAAGCTCCTCCTACATGCTATACTTGTGGAGAAAAGGGACATGTTAGTCCGAGTTGTCCTAAGAAGAAGGATAATCTCGCTACTGGAGCAAATGCTACTGCTGCAAAGGGTCGTGCGTTTTTTATTACTGCTGCTGAAGCCCGAGATGAGGATGAAGTTATCACGGGTACGTGTCTTGTCAATAATTGTTATGCAACTATTTTGTTCGATACTGGTGCCGATAGAAGTTACGTGTCTAGTGATTTTTGTACCCTATTTACTGAAAAGCCTCAACCCTTAGAGACTAAACGATTAGTAGAAGTGGCTAATGGAAAAGTCATGCAAGTCGATAAAATCTATAAAAACTGCAACCTAATCTTAGCCGATAAGGAATTTAAGATAGACCTTTTGCCGGTCGAACTCGGAAGTTTTGACGTCGTAGTTGGTATGGATTGGTTACGTCCATTACATGCTGCTATCATGTGTTACGATAAAATTGTTAATGTTCCATTGGGAAATGGAGATACTCTCATCATTCAGGGTGAAAAGAGTGGATCCAATCTCAATATCATCTCCTGTATTAAAACCCGTAAATACCTTATGAAAGGTTATCCAGCTATCCTAGCCCACGTTAAGCTGATCGAATCAGAAGAGAAGCGTATTGAAGATGTACCAGTAGTTAAGGACTATCCTGATGTGTTTCCCGAAGATCTTCCTGGTCTTCCACCTCCTCGACAAGTTGAATTTCAAATTGATTTAACTCCTGGTGCTGCTGCTATTGCTAAAGCCCTATATCATTTAGCACCTCCTGAGATGAAGGAATTATCCAATCAGCTCCAAGAACTGTTGGATAAAGGTTTCATTCGTCCTAGCTCGTCCCCATGGGGAGCTCCTATTCTGTTTGTTAAGAAGAAGGATGGTACATTAAGGATGTGTATTGACTACCGTGAAGTTAACAAGCTGACTATCAAGAACCGTTATCTGTTGCCACGTATTGATGATCTGTTTGATCAACTTCAAGGGTCAAGTGTCTATTCCAAGATTGATTTAAGGTCTGGTTATCATCAACTCAGAGTTAAGGAATCCGATATTCCTAAGACTACTTTTTGCACTCGCTATGGACACTATGAGTTTTGTGTTATGCCTTTTGGTTTGACTAATGCTCCTGCTGTGTTCATGGATCTTATGAACCGTGTCTGTAAACCCTATCTTGATAAATTCATCATTGTATTCATTGATGACATTCTGATCTATTCCAAGAGTGAGGAAGAACATGAGCAGCATTTGCGCATGATTCTTGAACTCTTAAGAAAGGAACAACTCTATACTAAATTCTCTAAGTGCGAGTTTTGGCTCAAAACCGTACAATTTCTTGGACATGTTGTTGATAGAAAAGGAATACATGTCGATCCTGCTAAAATCACTGCTATTCAGAACTGGGAGATACCAAGGACTGCGAAGCATATTCGCCATTTTTGGGACTTGCCGGTTACTATCGAAGATTCATTAAAGATTTTTCTCTCATTGCTAAACCTCTTACGAAGCTAACTCAAAAAGGGAAGAAATTTGAGTGGTTCGAAGAACAGGAATCTGCTTTCAAGATTTTGAAGGAGAAATTGACCACAGCCCCGATTCTATCTTTACCTGAAGGTACTGACGACTTTGTTGTTTACTGCGATGCTTCGAAGCAAGGCTTTGGTTGTGTTTTAATGCAACGTGAAAAAGTTATTGCGTACGCATCTCGGCAGTTGAAGAAACATGAAGAGAAATATACCACACATGACCTTGAGTAAGGTGCCATGGTATTTGCATTAAAGATATAGAGACATTATTTATATGGTACCCATTTTACGGTGTACACTGATCATAAAAGTCTTCGACACATCTTTGACCAAAAACAGCTGAACATGAGGCAAAGGCGATGGCTCGAGTTATTGAAAGATTATCACTGTGAGCTGAAATATCATCTTGGCAAGGCTAATGTAGTTGCCGATGCCCTTAGTCGGAAAGACGATGTTAAACGTGTTCGTGCTCTAAACCTGAAAATCAAATCAAATCTTATCTCACGAATCTGTGAAGCTCAATTGGAAGCCATTAAACCGACACATATCGAAGGTGAAGGACCCATTGGTTTTGATAACCAACTTCAAGTGAAAGCTAATGGTACACGGTATTTTATCAATAGAATTTGGGTTCCTCATTTCGGTAATCTCCGAGAACTTGTCTTGGATGAAGCTCATAAGACTAGATATTCTATTCATCCCGGTTCCAGTAAGATGTATCACGATGTGAAGCAATTCTACTGGTGGCCTAATATGAAAGCCGACATTGCTACTTATGTTAGTAAGTGTCTTACTTGTTTGAAGGTCAAGGCCGAGCATCAAAAGCCTTCTGGTCTGTTGACACAACCCGATATTCCACAGTGGAAGTGGGAATGTATCACTATGGACTTTGTTACTAAGTTACCAAAGACTGCGAACGGTAACGATACTATTTGGGTCGTAGTTGATCGTCTTACTAAATCTACACATTTCATACCAATCAAGGAAACTGACAAGATGGAGAGATTAGCACAGCTTTATATTAAAGAAATCGTCTCACGTCATGGTGTTCCTATCTCGATTATTTCTCATCGCGATAGTCGATTTGTTTCTAGATTCTGGAAAACTTTACAATCTGCTCTTGGAACTCAACTCAACATGAGTACAGCCTATCATCCACAAACTGATGGTCAAAGTGAAAGAACTAATCAAACCATGGAAGATATGCTACGTGCTTGTGCAATCAATTTCGGCAAAGGTTGGGATAGATACCTACCTTTAATTGAATTTTCCTACAATAACAGTTATCACTCTAGCATTAAAGCTGCACCTTTTGAAGCTTTATATGGATGAAAGTGTAGATCCCCTCTGTGTTGGGATGAACTTGAGGACAGACATTTAACTGGTCCCGAAATTATCCACGAAACTACTGAAAAGATCGTTCAGATTAAGCAACATTTAGAAACTGCCCGTAGCTGACAGAAGAGCTATGCCGATAAGAAACGGCAAGACATCGAATACCAAGTTGGAGATAAAGTCATGTTGAAAGTATCCCCTTGGAAAGGTGTTGTTCGCTTCGGTAAGCGAAGTAAACTCAGTCCGCGATATGTAGGACCTTTCACAATCACTGAAAGGGCCGGTCCTGTGGCATATCGATTAGAACTACCAACCGAACTTAGTCAAGTACATGATGTGTTTCATGTCTCAAATCTTAAACGGTGTCTTGCCGATGACACACTCGTTATTCCTCTGGATGATGTTCGCATTAATGAGAATATGCACTTCGTTGAAGAACCTAGAGAAATCATGTAAGGAGAGGTCAAACAAATGCGTAAAAGCAACATACCTATCGTTAAAGTCCGGTGGAATTCGCGTAGAGGCCCCGAATATACCTAGGAACGCAAAGACCATGAAATGTCCCGTTCATATTGATTATAAACGTTCCATATTAATTGATTTCGTTGCGAGGTTTTGACCTCTATATGAGACGTTTTTCAAAGACTGCATTCATTTTTAAAACAACCATAACCTTTATTTTATCAATAAAGGTTTCAAAAGCATTACGTAGATTATCAAATAATGATAATCTAAAATATACTGTTTACACACGACCATTACATAATGGTTTACAATAGAAATATATTACATCGACATATGTTTCTTGAATGCAGTTTTTACACAATATCATACAAACATGGACTCCAAATCTTGTCCTTATTTTAGTATGCAACAGCGGAAGCTCTTAGTATTCACCTGAGAATAAACATGCTTTAAACGTCAACATAAATGTTGGTGAGTTATAGGTTTAACCTATATATATATATCAAATCGTAACAATAGACCACAAGATTTCATATTTCAATACGCATCCCATACATAGAGATAAAAATCATTCAGATGGTGAACACCTGGTAAGCGACATTAACAAGATGCATATATAAGAATATCCCCATCATTCCGGGACACCCTTCGGATATGATATAAATTTTGAAGTACTAAAGCATTCGGTACTTTGGATGGGGTTTGTTAGGCCTAATAGATCTATCTTTAGGATTTGTGTCAATTAGGGTGTCTGTTCCCTAATTCTTAGATTACCAGACTTAATAAAAAGGGGCATATTCGATATTGATAATTCAACCATAGAATGTAGTTTCACGTACTTGTATCTATTTTGTAAATCATTTATAAAACCTGCAAGTATTCTCATCCCAAAAATATTAGATTTTAAAAATGGGACTATAACTCACTTTCACAGATTTTTACTTCGTCGGGAAGTAAGACTTGGCCACTGGTCGATTCACGAACCTATAACAAATATGTACATATATATCAAAGTATATTCAAAATATATTTACAACACTTTTAACACATTTTTATGTTTTAAGTTTATTAAGTTAACTGTCCTCGTTAGTAACCTACAACTAGTTGTCCAACGTTAGATGTACAGAAAAAAAATTGATATATATTATCTTGAATCAATCCACGACCCAGTGTATACACGTCTCAGGCTAGATCACAACTCAAAGTATATATATTTTTGGAATCAACCTCAACCCTGTATAGCTAACTCCCTCATTACTGCATATAGAGTGTCTATGGTTGTTCCAAATAATATATACACACGGGTCGATATGATATGTCAAAACATTTGCATACGTGTCTATGGTATCCCAAGATTACATAATATATTAGAATACGTGTATAATACAATATAAGTTAGCTAGGATATGATTAATATAGATTTGTTACCAATTTTCACGTTGCTACAATAAGAAAAATTATCCAATCTTATTTTACCCATAACTTCTTCATTTTAAATCCGTTTTGAGTGAATCAAATTGCTATGGTTTCATATTGAACTATATTTTATGAATCTAAACAGAAAAAGTATAGGTTTATAGTCGGAAATATAAGTTACAAGTCGTTTTTGTAAAGGTAGTCATTTCAGTCGAAAGAACGACGTCTAGATGACCATTTTAGAAAATATACTTCCATTTTGAGTTTAACCATGATTTTTGGATATAGTTTCATGTTCATAAGAAAAATCATTTTCAAAGAAGAACAACTTTTAAATCAAAGTTTATCATAGTTTTTAATTAACTAACCCAAAACAGCCCGCGGTGTTACTACGACGGCGTATGTCCGGTTTTACAGTGTTCTTCGTGTTTCCAGGTTTTAAATCATTAAGTTAGCATATCATATAGATATAGAAAATGTGTTTAGTTGATTTTAAAAGTCAAGTTAGAAGGATTAACTTTTGTTTGTGAACAAGTTTAGAATTAACTAAACTATGTTCTAGTGATTACAAGTTTAAACCTTCGAATAAGATAGCTTTATATGTATGAAACGAATGATGTTATGAACATCATTACTAAATAAAGTTTTCTGGATAAAGCTACTAGAAATGAGAAAAATGGATCTAGCTTCAAAGAATCCTTGGATGGCTTGAAAGTTCTTGAAGCAGAATCATGACACGAAAAACAAGTTCAAGTAAGATTTCCACTCGAAATAAGATTGTTATAGTTATAGAAATTGAATCAAAGTTTTAATATGAGTATTACCTTATTTTAGAAAGATATCTTACTGTAAATAAGAAATATTTCTTGAGGTTGGATGATCACTCTACAAGATTGGAAGTAAGCTAGCAAACTTGGAAGTATTCTTGATTTTATGAAACTAGAACTTGTAGAATCTATGAAGAACACTTAGAACTTGAAGATAGAACTTGAGAGAGATCAATTAGATGAAGAAAATTGAAGAATGAAAGTGTTTGTAGGTGTTTTTGGTCGTTGGTGTATGGATTAGATATAAAGGATATGTAATTTTGTTTTCATGTAATTAAGTCATGAATGATTACTCATATTTTTGTAATTTTATGAGATATTTCATGCTAGTTGCTAAATGATGGTTCCCACATGTGTTAGGTGACTCACATGGGCTGATAAGAGCTGATCATTGGAGTGTATATACCAATAGTACATACATCTAAAAGCTGTGTATTGTACGAGTACGAATATGGGTGCATACGAGTAGAATTGTTGATGAAACTGAACAAGGATGTAATTGTAAGCATTTTTGTTAAGTAGAAGTATTTTGATAAGTGTCTTGAAGTCTTTCAAAAGTGTATGAATACATATTAAAACACTACATGTATATACATTTTAACTGAGTCGTTAAGTCATCGTTAGTCGTTACATGTAAGTGTTATTTTGAAACCTTTAGGTTAACGATCTTGTTAAATGTTGTTAACCCAATGTTTATAATATCAAATGAGATTTTAAATTATTATATTATCATGATAATATGATGTATGAATATCTCTTAATATTATATATATACATTAAATGTCGTTACAACGATAATCGTTACATATATGTCTCGTTTCAAAATCATTAAGTTAGTAGTCTTGCTTTTACATATGTAGTTCATTGTTAATATACTTAATGATATGTTTACTTATAATAATATTATGTTAACTGTATATATATATATCCATATATATGTCATCATATAGTTTTTACAAGTTTTAACGTTCGTGAATCACCGGTCAACTTGGGTGGTCAATTGTCTATATGAAACCTATTTCAATTAATCAAGTCTTAACAAGTTTAATTGCTTAACATGTTGGAAACACTTAATCATGTAAATAACAATTTCATTTAATATATATATAAACATGGAAAAGTTCGGGTCACTACAGACCACATGAAACGGAAATATCCACATCTCTTCTCAACTGCTGATGCAAACGAGGAATCTACCTAAAAAACTTTGGGACGAAGTTTTCAATAACAGGGAGGTACTATAATGACTCTCATTTTTCCATACTACATTTCTCATATTTCCATTCAATACTTTTCCTTATTAAATGCCCAATAAAATAGTTAAACTTAATAAGTAAACTTTAATCGATAAAAGTTAGGCGTTAAGAATTATAAAATACGATAATTAACTTTGTACATTAATTGACAAGTTAATAAAATAATAAGTTAATAAACTTTTGTGAGTAAATAATAACTAAAAAGACTTGTGTAATTAAAATGAATAAACTTGAATAATTAAGGGTTATTAAGCTAAATTAAAGTACAAGGACTTAAGTGAAAATATTAAAACCCTAGCTCATAAAACCCTAGCCAATTTGGAAGGGTAAAATTACCCATATACCCCTCTACATTTCGGCCTATGCATCCCTTCCTAACCCTTTTTCTAAGCTAACTTGTTCCCTAAGTAATTCCTTATAAAACCTTAATTCTAGAATGCTCCTATCCTTCCTATAAATAGACCCCTAGGCTAAACCATTCCATGTACCAAATCATAATTACATTCCTCACTCAAAAATCTCTCTCTCCCACTCCAATTTTCTGCCAAAACCAAAAATCCCCCACCACCATCGAAATCCTTAGGGTTTCCAAGAAATCTTTAAGTGTTCTTCGCGTTCTTTGTGTTCTTCAAGAATCTTCAAGGTGTTCTTCAAGATATTCAAGGCTTTGATCTTCTATCTTCATCAAGTTCTTCTTTTCTTTGTTAATCTACTTGAATCTTCAAAGGTATAAACATAAAACCCTAATCTATTTTCTTAATTCTTTGATCTTTGTTTTAATCTATATTCACATAAAATCATAAACACATAAATATAAGAACAAACCTAGATCTATATATGTAAAAAAAAATAATATGAATATATGTATGTATGTATAATGTCGACTAAAAAAAAAGGGGAAAACTTTGATCTTAAAACCCTAGGTTGTTACATGGAAGATTGTTAGTGTTTAATTAAGGAAACAAAATAATTATATATACATATACATATAAATCGATCCATATATACGTATATTTGTAAAAATTAATTTTTTGTATACATATATATATATATATATATATATATATATATACACGATAACATATACATATACATACTAAAACCTTAAACCCTAATTATACCTAAACTATACTACTTTAATCAAACCTTAGTTTCATTAAAAACCTAATTAATTACTAAACCCTAATTCATCAAACCTAACCCTAATTAATTAATACCACTTTAATTATTAAACCCTAATCATTACCTAATCATTACCTAATCATTACTACATTAAATAAAACCCTAATTTACTAAACCCTAATTTATGAAACCCTAGGACACTAATTACTAAACCCTAGTTAATTAAATACCACTTTAAATAACTAACTCTAATTAATGAAACCCTAATACTACTATTAACATATATACACTATTACTATTACTAGCACCTATAACCTACTACTTATATTATAACACTTAAGAACGTTTTGGGATATGTATTAGAGATGTATAGATCTTCGAACTTTCTTGACGAATGGTTCTACTAGACTCTAGGCAGAGGGTTTGGACTTCTGATTTAAAGGGTCCTATGGCTTAAGCCCCTAGATCTCAAATGGCCATTCGAAGGGAAAGGGGTGATTGGAAGCTGATCTAATACGACAAGTATCCTAAAATGGAAAACACTCTTTAAGTAGAAACTTTCTAAGTATAGAAACTTACTAGGAACAGAAATTTAGTGAAACAAACTATACATAAACACGTACTTAAACTCAAACATGGGCAAAACACTTAACTACTCTTAAATATCAATAGGTTGACTTTCCTGCTCACTCGTTCAGCTCTCTATTCCGAGGAATAACTCTCTCTCTACTTACTAAGGTGAACTCATAGCCCCTCTTTATTGCTAGCAAATTTACTTACTTACTTTTGGGGTGAGACATATGCTGTTTTTACTTTTTACACTTTAGACACAAGTACCAAACTACTTAAACTATGCTATACCCGGCTATGTCCGACTAAGTCCCTACAGTGATATTTTTAAGTGCTGCAGCATGCTTAATTATTGTGGGTAGGCCTATCGGGAGTAACGTCCCCAATACATTTGACTAAGTCTTTGTATTACTTGATAATGAAATTTAACCGACAAGGAGAACTAACTTGTCATGGGGCAAACTTGAACGTTTAGTCTAAATATCACGCATTGGCATAACTTTTGATCTTGCGAGATCAACTTTACAAACTAAGTCTTGTGGTCTAAAACAATGGTCAAACTTTTGTTAAGCCTATGAACTTCACTCAACCTTTTTGGTTGACACTTTAGCATGTTTTGTCTCAGGTGCTGTTTGATTCAAGCTTACCTATCTACTGCTTATGTGATGCTACTTGGACATAGGATCAAGAGATTATCGCATATTTTACCTTTGCATTTGAACAATTATTTATTTCCGATTGTAACGACATTTCATTTTTCCGCTGCGTACTCATTCAAGTTAATTTAATCATTTAGTTTTGTTCTCGTTTATATAATATGTTGGTATATTTTGATATTAAGTCACATTTCACCCAGGCCCTAACTGGGGGTGTGATAGAATACTATACCAGTGATTCAGTAATGGGGGCTATCGGTATATTCTAGCTTGATCAGCTACGGGTTGCCGGTCCTCTTGTTTATGGCTTTAAGTGATTAGTGACCAGTGCCTAAAAGATGTGCTTGATGCTTGTAGTGATGTCCACCTAGATATTGCCATTCACTTAGCGTTATGCTAATTCCCCCACAATGTTTTGCTCTGCAGGTGTGTATTAGCAGCTTTTGGTGGGTTTTGCAGGACAACCGAAGATGTTTGACACAGTATCACTCTGATGTGTTTTGTAATAAACTATATTGTTAAATGGCTTGTAGTAATAACGTAACACCTGTGTTTTGTGTAATCACATGTTTCTGTAAATAACATATGATATGTAAATTAAGTAGTCTTCCGCTGTGAGTGTTTAAAAAAAATGTAGTCAAAAAGTACGGTGTTACAGACTATGACCATGTAACGGGACCTAAGTTAACGGCGCCGTCAATGACGATTTTGTCGGGTCGTTACAGATGGTATTAGAGCGTTGGTTGTAGGAATCTAGGATGTGCATTAGTGTGTCTGACAGAGTTATTAGGACGTATTAGTGAATCTAGACTATAACCGGATAGTTAATCATTGCATTCTGACTTGCATTTGCTATAGATAACACTTACTTGACTACTTGTGCATTTATACTTGAATCATTATTAGGTGACTTCTTAATGGTACCAAATTTTCATCATACGAACTCCTACTCTGCCACTTTCTGATAACACATGTAAATTTAAGATTCATACGTGTAAGGATGACGACGACTTCATTCGTTACACTAGATCGGGAACTTTGTCTCCGGTGTTACACCGGTGTTCTTCACTATCTACCACTTCTTACTACTACCCCCAATACTCTAGGAGAGTATCGTCATCAATACTTATCACCACGGTTGCTTACTACTTGTTATCATAATTCGTTACTTCTTTCGTACCTAAGGACATTATTGTTAGACTTGAACCGCATTGACGTGAACAATCATTTATACACTTTCCTCGAGAAACGCTTCTTCAGAGTTGCACAAATTCTTACAATTCGATACGAGTCACGTTAGAGATGCCGTTACACTTTGTTCATTTTAAATCTTCACGATTACACGAATTTGATTCTATGGAGTGATGTGGGAATGGAGGTATAAGTTAGCATAATATAACGACACTCGATTAACGTAGTTATATTATGGTAAGTCATACCAAAGTTCTAATGACTTGTGATGGTGATTGGACTTGATCAACCTAATTACCATCATGTGCCATGTACATGACTTTATTTTTCCTTGTTGCCATCCAAAAACTTTGAGAATAATGTTAACAACCATACCAGGGACACATCTTTGATTATTGCCAAAACATATTTACGCTTCCGAATGAATGACGAATTCTTTCAACTTCGACATAGGTTACACGTGTATACTATCTCATTTTCGGATAGTTTTATCGACGAACTACAATATGCTTGTTATGCTCACATCGAGGCGGAAACTTCTCTCTCATAACACTCGTATTTCTGTGTAAGGAAAACCTTTATCTAAATTCTCAATGGAGAGAGACTCTTCACATTATACTAGTATTCGCCACGAGGGTGAATAGTCCTAACAAACATTTTCAGAAACCGATAAGAAACTTGTCCCAACAAACGTTCTTCAAAAACCGACAAGATGGGAAAAACTTGTACAACTATACATTATAGGAATTATATCTTGACACGGTGTGCCTTTGTCATTTGTTTCGGATCGAGATGCTCGTTTCACTTCTTGGTTTCGGAGTGCCTTACAAGAAGCCTTGCGAACATGTTTAAACATGAGTACCGCGTATCATCCACACACCGACGGACCAAGCAAACATACGATTCAAACATTGGAAAACATATCACGAACTTGTATTGTTGCCTTTAATTGATTTCCTCTTACAACGATAGTTATCATTCAAGTATTAACGCCGCACCTTTTTGAAACTTTATATAGCCGCAAATGTCGTTCTCCTATTCGTTGGACCGAAGTAGGTGACAAGTGAACCACCGGACCTGAACTCATTCACGAAATAACCGTTAAGATCGTTCAAATCCAAGAAAGACCTAAGATGGCCTGTAATCACCGCTATGCCGATGTTAGACGTAAGCCTCTCTAATTCCTAGTGGGTGACCGCGTAATATTAAAAACCGCACCTTGGAAAGGTGTAATCCGTTTTGGAAAACGTAGAAAGCTAAATCCGCAATATTTTGATCCTTTGAAAATCTTGGAGCGTATTGGACCCGTTGCTACCGTTTTGAACTTCCAACTCGATCGAATTCTGTTCATCCTACATTCCATGTATCAAACTTAAAGAAGTGTCTTGCAAAACAAGAACTTGTTATCCTCTTCGATGAGCTTACTATCGACGATACACTCCACCTCCTAGGAGAACCGGTTGAAATTATGAATCGTGAAACAAAACTCTAAAACAACGTAAAACCCCGATTTTCGAAGTTCGTTGAAATGCCGAAGGAAGTACCTTCACTCATTCGTAGAATTAGCAACGCAAGATTTCGAGGAAGAAACAACGACTACTACGTCCAACTAAATTTCGGGACGAAATTTCTTTTAAGGTGTAGGTAATGTAACATCCCGCCTTTTTCCGTTAAATTTATTTTAACACCGTCTTTTTTTAGATAATATCTTTCGTTATCCAAATTCGTATCCCCCGTTAATAAGTGTTTCCAATATTTTCGTTATTTAATTATAACATCTCTCGTTTACTTTAGCGTTTTTTTAAAATAATTCGTTTGGTTAATTCACATACCCGCTTTAAACTCGAGGGACCAAAGTTATCTAGTGGGCAAACTAGTTGACTAGGTCAACTAGTCAACCCACCATCTCCACCATTCATTATCCACCTCTTTCTTTTTCTTTTTTTCTTAATACTTCCTTTATTTCTCTCAAACTCATCATACAAATAATCATCATCTAAATCATTTCAAGGAAGCAAACATTAAAACAAATCGTACTTTTGGAATCCTCTCTTCATCCTCTACAACTTGATACTAATTTCATCTCATTTGGGTAACTTTATAAAAACTCTAGATTTCATGTTCTTAGTGTTTTTGACTTGAAATGGTGTTAATTAGTGTCTATGGCTCATTGTGATATCGTGTATGTAATTTGTATGCTCGATCTTATTATTTGGTGTAACTAGCATGAACACTTGAAATGGGTTAGTTTAATCTTTGATTTTGATTGATCAAATGTTGTTAGATGTTAAACCTATTGTGTTAAATGTGTTACTAGCATCATTAGCTTCAATTTGATATGTTGGTTGGCTTTGTAAGACCTCATTAACATGATTATTGATTTCATGATTCTTGGTTAGGGTTTGATAGATTTTAAGACGAACTTTTGATGCACCAAATGCTTTGCAATGTTGTTGGTAAGTGTTTAGTTGCATTGTATACATAATTTCCTTCAAAACGGTATATCGTATGTGTAAATTGGATTCCCGAATCGTCTTATGCGTTTTACAAACTTGGAACTTTGATTATGAACTTTTAACGATCATTCGACGAGGTTTTTGTTGTTTTAAATGATTAACTTGATTGATGATATGTGTTTAGTTGTATTCCTTGTCAAAATACCTTTCCAACGATATAAGATACGTGTCTTAAGTGCTTTCGGTTCATAAATTGCGTTTGATTGAAGTTTGGCTCGACACTTAGGAAATTCTCAGCATTCAGCAATCCAGGTGTTTTGGATGCCGTCCCATCCCTTGGATGCCATCCCACTCTTCACTGCTGGACGCCATCCAGCCATTCTGGATGCCGTCCAGATGATCAATCAGGGGCTGTCCAAAATTGTCATTTTTCGTTTAATTCTAACTATACTACGCACCTCCGATTAACATGAAACTTGGCCAACATGCTCACATATGATTATATAACTTAGCAAAATTGTCAGATACCCGACCCGACCCCGTTGACTTTGACCAAGATTGACTTTTAGTCAAACCTAACCAAAAACTTATGCAATCGTTCTTATCCTCTTTTATACTTGATTCTTGCATGAAACTTGACAACTTGATTCACATGCTATATAATCGAGTCGTAACGAGCCATAGGACTAATTGAACACATTTCGACCGACCTTGTGTCGTAATCGGTAATTGATATAACTTATTTGTTTAGGTCAAGGCTAAGCAACTTTCATTTGCACACGTTATATTACAAGTACTTTGGCATGCAACTACGGTGAGATCATAGTCTCACCTTTTCAACAACTTTTACTCTTTAAACTATGGGATGAGAAACATATACTATCATACTTTTATGCTTTGAACACAAGTACGAAAACAAACATTCCACGTGCGAGTTAGAACAGAAATCCTCAATTCGATTATCATTAGTTACACTTACCGGGTGTAAGCGAGAACTTATGTTGGGTGGCCATACGAGTTTGACAAACCCTCATTTGGACGGTTCGCTACCGTTATGCGGATGAAATATATTTTTGAGAAACAGTGTAGGTTCTAACACTATGTGTATGGGGTAAAAGAAACGTTAAGCCTAGATAATTGGGTGCTCGCGAATAACAACTTTTGGAATGCAAATGATTTGGATAATCAACTTTATGGAAATACTAAATCTTGTAGTTCAAAACAACGTTTACAAATACACCTATGATTTCACCAACGTTTTTCGTTGTCAGTTTTCTAAATGTTTCTCAGGTTCATACTTGGCTACTTGATACATGCTTCCGTGTACACTTATACTTGCTTGGAGTCAAGCATATATGCATACACTTGATTTACTTGCTTGGGGTTAAGCATACATACATACATACGATATTGATAGCATTCGAGATTTTCAACTAATTATGTCGCAAGTTATTTCATTTATACTTTATAACTTTTATAAACTTAAACTCTTTGTCGAACCGTTTGGTAACTAAACTTTGTAAGTCTTACACGTTTCAAATGAATGCGACATAATTTTGGTCAAACGCGTCTCATAGGGGGACTATGACCACGTAACGGGACCTAAGTTAATGGCGCCGTCAATGACGATTTTGTCGGGTCGTTACACTGCCAGCTGGCCCCAATCAAAATTTCACTATTTAAGGAGCCATTTGTCATCCATTTTTCACACACCTCTTCACACTCTCTCACTACAATACACTTTCTTTCATAATACTGTATTTCGTAGTAATTATGCATATGACGGCATTGAACAAGTGCAAGGTTGGCCTCGGATTCACGAACCTATATCATTTGTATATATATTACAACATGTAATCGTAATCGATCAAGTTTAATTTTTTTATTATTCTTGTTTTATTAGTAGTTCGTATGATATGTTATTAATTATAACTATTTTATATATTTTAAGTATATAATTAAGGTTTAAATATCAACTTCTTTATTAAGGTATTTTATTTAGGATATATATATATATTATATGTCATTTATTATAACTGTTATATTTTAATAAAAAAATGTTTTATACTGTATTAAAACTTAATATTATTTTAAAAGGTAAGTTATCAATGTTAATATTTTAATTTAAAATATTTTAGTATTAGTAATAATAATAAAAAAAATGATGGTAGTTTTAATAATACTTGTAGTGATAATAATGTTAATATAATGCTAATTATAATAATGATAATATTAGTAATAATAATATTAGTAATGATAATAATGATAACAATAACAGTGTTAATAATAATAATTAGGTTTATTATAAAATCCATGTTTAATTTCTAACTTATAACTATAGTTCATATAACTTAATTTCATAGTCATATTCATAACTGTACATGTTTTCATATAATTTCTTAGCTATTTTTCTAAAATTTTACCACAACAACTTTTATTATTATCTTTATAATATAAACGTTATTAACATGTTCGTAATCATACTAATAATAGTAACGCTAGTACTACTATAATAATAATAATACTAATAATAATAATAATGTTGATACTAATAATTTTTAATTGATAATACTAGTACTATAACTAATAGTAATAATAACAATGATATTAATATTTGTATAATGATATTAATATGATAATAATACTTGTATTATGATAATTTTAATAATGATATTCTTAACAATAATAACAATAATTAATAATAATAATAATAATAATAATAATAATAATAATAATAATAATAATAATAATAATAATAATAATAATAATAATCATAATCATAATAATCATAATAATAATTATAATAATACTAATTTTGATATGAAAACTACCTCAAAAGAAGCTAAAAAAAATATTGCCAAGAACCGGACTCGAACCCTTGATCTCTCGAATACCCTTTAACTCATTAACCAGCTGGGCTGTTGCCCCATTTATGAAATTATACCCACTCCAATTTTATTTATCTAGTTTATATTTTCATGTTTCACCTTCTTCTTTAATACCAATCGATTAGTGAAATCAACAATCATCAAAACAAGGATTTTAAATACTTCTAATTAATAATAACAATCAATATCAATTGTTTATATTAATTGAAAACACAAAAAATAAAAAAAATAAAAAAAAATTTAAAACAGACCCTGCTGTTCGACGCAGGTCTTCAAAAAAAAGAAAAATTGATTTCAAATTTTATAAGGATTTGGACCATTGTTACAACATGAAGTACGTTTCAAATCATCTATAAAAACTATTGGAATCGTTAATTTAACTTAAATCATAACATAAATTTTAAATTCGTTCAAGAACAAATGTTTGACTTTTAGATTTAAAAACTTTGACTCAGAAATTCGAGTTCATTAAGATGAATTGGAATTTAATATTTTGTAGAAAGTTTGAGTGAAAGATTCATAACACAACTTCATTATTACTTATTGTAATTGAATTCAAATTCTCGTTTTTGAGTTTTGCACCAAGAACACTATAAGCTCAACTCTTGATTATGAATTTAAGATCGTTTTAGATAATAATTTTTACATGAAATAATTTCTAAATTGATTTTAGAAGCTTTCTGGATCTTTAATTGATCCTAAATCATAAAAACGAACTCGAATTTTATCATGAACAAAACTGTTGACTTTTTGAACTTAATGTTTGACTTCAAAATTTGAAATAAATAGAAGGGATTGGAAGTTGGAAACTTACAGATAGTTTGCTTAGATGATTACTAACACATCTGTATTATTATATTTTTAAAATTGGTTTAAATTTGGTTTATGATAAAATTTCTTCGCGTACAGAGTATATTTCTGGGTTCTTTCTTTTCCCATTTTAATTAACAGATACATTTGATGTATTACTTATACTCACTAAATGTTGTTGTGTAGTGACCAAATTGAAACTGACTGGTAACGATTTACAGACAGGGAAATCAATTAACTATAGTGGATAGTGATACCTAATAAACTCAAATAATTTATCTTTCTATTTTATTAATATTAATAATTAATATTTATATTTATAATAATAATACTAATTATTAATGATAATGGTAATAATAATAATAACGAAAATTATAATTTTATTACTAGTTATAATAATAATGATATTAATTAACATTTATAATTATAATATTAATAATAATAATAACATAACAAATCAAATGTATCAATTTTTATATTATAATTTTTAATAATATTAATAGTACTGATATTAAATAATAATGTATATATCAACTAGAATTAACTTGTAATTATATTTTATATTTTAATATTACAATTTATTAATTATGTAAGATTTATTAATTGCATAATATATAATTTAATATTTATATATATATATATATATATATATATATATATATATATATATATATATATATATATATATATATATATATATATATATATATATATATATATATATATATATATATATATATATATATATATATATATATATATATATATATATAATTACATATTTAATTACAGACAAATTATTCGTGAATCGTCGGAACTGATCGAAGGTCAAATGATTTCATAAAATAGTTCAAAAATTTACAGACTTAACATTATTGACTTTGCTTATCGTGTTGAAATAATAAAAAGATTAAGTTTAAATTTGGTCAGAAATTTCCGGGTCGTCACAGTACCTACCCGTTAAAGAAATTTCGTCCCCGAAATTTGATCGAGGTCGTCATGGATAACAATAAGAATGTTTTCAAGACGAATATTAGTTGATAAATAGAGTTTTATCATCATTGAGTAATATGGATAAAACAATTCGTTTATGTGAAGAGTACGAATGAAGCTATCACAAAAGAGTGAAATGAGTAATTGTAGGTTCGTCTTTAACCGGTGACGTAGTCACGGTTGATTTTTGAAATTCAAGGAATTTAGAGAAAATCTTCGTAATAAGATTTGGTTCTTCGGTATTTAAGAAAATTAGAATCCTCTTTGGTTAAATGCAATGATCTGTTTCGATTGTTCTGTCTGATTTTTCACTATAAATCCACTCTCTTCATTTCTTTTATATTTTTATAGCTCATACATTTGTTTTCTCTTCCCGACTTTAAGTCAAGCGAATAATGGTAGAGAATTCATAGATATGAAATTCGAAATGAACGTTATAAGAGAGATTGTAATAGCACGATCTTGATTGGTTAAATTACCAGAATTCAGGAGAAAACATAGAACTATCAGGAAGATATGTTCTCGATATGTTTGAAGATTCGGTAGAATGTAAGAGTCGTGTAACATGGCCACATGATGACGTTAAGGTCTGTGAATTATCACGTTCGATTAGAAACTCAGCATGACTTACTGTAATATAATCACGTTGATCAAGTGTCATTATATTATACTAACTCATGCTTCAGTTACCAACACTACTTCAATATCATTCATATTTTAAGTTCGAATTTTTCAGAATTTAGAAACTAAAACAATTTCCTTTCTGTTGTAACAATGATATCGCGAAGAGATAAATGATTTCAGATAAGAATAGTTATAAAAATATCTTCAAAAATATCGAGGATATTTATAATGAAAGATACGATGATATCTTAGAATTTCTAATATCGATGGATGATGAAGAAAATTTGTCCGTAAAGGTTTAGAATCAGGAGTACGGTATTCGTTAATGACTTTAGCAGATACTGAATCATTTGGCTTCTTTGTAGGTAGGTTTAGTCTCTGTGATTTGTTAACAGCCTCCTTCGTGGTTTGCTCAATTCGTTTTCCAGTTCCAACATTTCTGGGCTTTGCCAACATACAATTCTTTATCATCAAACTTTTGGCTGTTAAGATCGTTTACAGTTTTTGTTGCTTCATTCAACTTTTCAAAATTCAGAGTATTAATTCGCAGACTCGGCGCTTTTCAGAATTTCAGAATGGAAGATCATAATTCTAAGAGATAACTGTTATATGTATACATATAACTGTTAATGTAGAAACGTTGCGAGATTCAAAATACTGATTGCAAATTTTCAATAATTGGTATGGTAATTATCGTTACAAGATGCCGATGAGTTCATGATAAGACTTCAATCGATAAATATAGTGATTTGTCAGAGAGATTTAAGCTAAAGAGCAACGAGGTTGCTGGTACGTCTGCTGGTAATATGATGGAATATAAAAGGTTCCCCGGTAACAATAAAAGATCACGCATATATACCAAGGTTATAATAAGGTTGTTTTGAACGAAAAGTCGAAGTTGACTTGCTGGAGCTGTGACAAAACTGGCTATCTCGAACAGGAGTTGCAAAGTTATTTTCGGTAATTATAACGCTAAAGGAATTAGCACAGCTACGTGTTAAACGTTTACTCAGTTTCCAAGAGTTTTTCAGGTGTATAACTATATGCATAATTGTTTTTTCTTCCGTAGATGAAGTGCGGTTGGTTCATCCTCTCGATTGTGGTGTTTTCAAGAATCATGAAAGGTTTGAACGCAGATTGTAATCGTCCAGATACAAATGAGGTTTAAGATGAAGTCAAGTGGCAAACTTGAAGAAATGTTTAGTTTCATATGTTATAATCAATATTTTAATTCATTTTAATTGTCCAATGTTGGTAGTCCATAGTTAGTAGTCCACAGTTAATAATTCAATAATTCATATATATAATATTCAAATTAATTAATACGTATCGTGACAGATTGTATACATGTCTCAGACTCGATCACAACTCAAAGTATATATATTATTTTAGAATCAACCTCAACCCTGTATAGCTAACTCGAACATTACCGCATATAGAGTGTTTATGGTTATTCCAAATAATATATATAGATGCGTCGATATGATATGTCAAAACCTTGTATACGTGTCTCGATATTTAAAATGCGTAAATAACAGTATTTTAATGACGATAAATAAAGTGCATAAAATAAATAATAGAAATTAAATGACGATAAATAAAATTGCGAGAATTAAAATTGCGATAAATAAATTGCGATAAATAAATGTAATAAGGAATTAACAGTTAGATAGGAACAGTTAGCTAGGATTTTGTTAGCGTGGATTCTTAACAAAATTTCTCATAATTAATTTGTTTGTTTCTAACAAATTTTATTTTGTCCAATGTTTTCTTCATTATGCCACTTGTTGGATTCTGATAGGTCAAAATCCAAATATGAAATTGAATGAAACTGGTTATTCTGCGGTGAACGGATACGTATATCTGTGGATGTAAGTAGGATAGTAAATGACTGTTGAATCAGATTGAAGAATGTACAGTGTAACTTATTAATGTGAAATCTAAATATTCTTCGAGTATTACCTACCCGTTAAAAGATTTTCACCATTAACAGTTTGTACGAAATAATTTTTAATTACAATCTTTATGAAAATATATATACATATATATTTTCTTCAGATGTAATCATGGATTTAATGAGTTAATATGATATTGAACTCATCTGATTTATCGTTAGTTCTAAAATACATAATCTTTAAAACATTAGAGGGTACATAATTTCCATGTATAACGAAGATAAATGATGTAGAATGATATGTAGAACGATGATTAAGCTCGAGGTATAGATTGCGATATTGAGGCTTGTGATATTGAAACTTAGGTTGTTGGGGGTATTGGTGTGGATGTTGGTGGTACTGTTGGTGCTGGTGATGTTGCTGAAGCTGGTAGGTTTTGCACCCTATTCTCCAAATTGATTACTCGAGCGCGAATTTCGTTGACTTCTTCTATTACTCCGGGATGGTTGACAGTTGGAACGAGCAGACGAATAAGATTTAGAATTGTGGATAGAATATAATCGTGTTGAGCTACCCTGGAAATGAGGCTGAAAATGGTGTTTCGGACTGGTTCGCCGGTAAGTGCTTCAGGTTCATCGCCAAGAGGTGAATTCGGTTGATGAAAAGGATCACCTTCTTTCGGAGCTTGAGTGGAAATCTATATTGAAATAACTGTCGAAATCCGAGGAATTTGAACTAGTGACGAGTTCCATTTCGTACTAGCGAATAAAGGATTTTTCGATATGAAATGATTTCCGGCTATCGGATGGTATTCTAATTACATAGAATATCTATATATATATATATATATATATATATATAGCATAAAGATTTCGCAGATTCCGGAGAAAATTTCGAAAGCTGTCAGGCAAAGGTAACAGTAATAAATACGCTAAAATATGAATTTTTGTCTATACACTATTCATGCAATCAATGCAGTAAGATGTGTCTAGACTAAGAATGGTAAGCAGGTAATTTTCGATACAAAGTGATAAGCAAAACTTCGAACATGCAGACTCGGTCAAAGTCCAGACCCACTAATGCATCTAAATAACTATCAGTTAGACACACTAATGCAAGACCTGGTTCGCTAAGACGACAGGTCTGATACCAACTTTAACGACCCATCCTAATTCATCTGGACGAATACATTACATTTGGTTACATCGCGAGGTATTTGACCTCTATATGATACATTTTACAAACATTGAATTCGTTTTTAAAAGATAAACTTTCTTTATATCGAAAGTTGACAGGTGATGTTATGTGAGGTGTATACGAAATAGTTATATTTTTATTGCGAAATACTATTAAATACGATACAATTTTACACAAGTTATTTATTTATTTATAGAATGGATATACCTAAACCTTGCTACAACACTTATAGGCAGCGTACCTAATCGTAGAGTAGTGTAGTTTTTAGTAAGTCCGGTTCGTTCCGTAGGGAGCTAGCCAAGTTTAACGCTATATTTTTAAACTATATTTATATATATATATATAAATATAAGTAGTATTATTATTATTATAAAAAGGGATTTTACTGTTTAATGACCGGTTTGTCGATTTTATGTCTTAAGTCACAATTAAAACCTAATGTAAAATATTAAAAATAAATATAGCTTAATTTAGAGCGTAAAGTAAATGACGATAATAAAATTGCGATAATTAAAAGTGCGATAAATAAAATGACGGTAAATAAAATTGCGATAATTTAAAAGTACGATAATTAAAAGTGCGATAAGATATAAAATAAAGGAATTATGCTTATTTAAACTTCTGTAATCATGATGTTCGACGTGTTGATTTTAAATTATTACCATGGGTTAATTGTCCTTTGTCCAGGATTATTCGATATGTCCATCTGGTTTTGTCCATAATAGTCCATCAATCATAATTATAAAGTGCGAGAGTCTTCGTCAAATTAACCTTATACCCGAAGTCAAATATTCCAACTAATTGGGGATTCGAACTGTAACAAGGTCTTAATACTTTGTTTAATGAATACAACAGGTTATCGACTGCGTGTAATCCAAGGTTTTAATACTTTGTTAACAATTACACCAATTACCCTTGAATGTAATCCACCCCTGTTTTAATGAATCCATTAACTATTAATCCATCTCCGCGTTCGGTCAAATGAACAATAATTTGTATTTATAAATATCCCGCCCACCGTACCCGATTATGCGTATGTGGTTATTTATAGATACGTCAAATTGTAACCTTTATATTAAATTAACGAGGTATCGTTTAGTTAATATAAAGCCCATTAATAGCCCATAGTCTAATTTCCACAAGTGTCGTTCTTTTGTCCAAACTCCAATTATGGTACAAAGCCCAATTACCACATCTTTAATATTTAGTCCAACATCACGATTACTTCAGTTTAAATAAGCATAATAATAACTTAGCTACGAGAAATTAATTTAAAAAGGTTGAACATAACTTACAATGAGTATTATTCGCGTAGTGTTACACGGACATAGTTTCGACTTACAAACTTAAAACATTCGCTAACATAACCTTATTATTATTAAACTTAAATTAAAATTATAATTAAAATATAAAAATAAGTATATATTTGAGATATAGAGAGTAGATGGATATGTATTGGTGTACTCCATTTGTCCGAAATATGCTGCTATTTATAGATGTGGTCACACTGTTGGGCTCATGCGATCGCATGAGATTTTCTCATGCTGGCCATGCGATCGCATGACTGCCTATTCCTGGTCACTCATCGATTAAAACGTGGGCTGCTATGATTTTTTAATATATATAATATAATATATATAATTTAATATAATTATATATATATTATATTATATTCTTATGTTCCGTTGATTTGTAATTTAGCTCCGTTGACTTGCGCGTTTCTTCTCGGTTTATGTCCCGGTTCCGGAGTTTCGAACGTCCTTTCGTACGATTTAATATCTTGTACTTTGCGTTTCGCGGCTCATACTCTTGTAATTTATAGACGTTTCTCATTAATAATTTGAACCACTTGGATCATACTTTGTACTTTTTAGCGTTTTGGTCATTTGCGTCTTCAAATCGTCGAATCTGTCTTTTGTCTTCACCTTTTAATATTTAAACGAATATCACTTGTAAATAGAACAATTGCAACTAAAAGCTTGTCTTTCTTGAGGGATAATGCTATGAAATATGTGTTCGTTTTTAGCATTATCAAATATTCCCACACTTGAGCATTGCTTGTCCTCAAGCAATATAGAACTTGAATACAACTTTACTAGAATCACTTCTTTATTCTTCACACTTTGTACATCAGTGATTTTAATACGGCGGTATGAACAATGGTAGTAACGATGTGGTTTACAGTCCCACATGACTATAAAAATTTAGATCCTTTAATAAAATTGGATCTTTATGAAAATATTTGATCTTTTTGAAAATTCAATCTAGCTTTTACCCTAGATAATTTTTCCGGAATAACCCTTCACCGGTGCTTGCAAATTGTTTTTGTAGGTTTCAAATTTGAAAATTTTAGCTCAAAACTTATGGTTTTGTGTCACCCACTTGCTAACCTTGTATTGGGAAAACAACACATCCAGTTTACTTGTTCCGTATATTACCTTTCGGTAAACTACCGTTCAGTTGTAAAGGAAAGCGTTGAACAAGCAACTGTTAAGGCAATGTCTCGTGACATGCTTTTGATTATGGTCTATAACGTGTCGGATGAAATTACTATCCTTTGTAGGAGCAATAGTAAAGATCACCCTATAGTGTTTCAGTCTGGCACAAGGTCCTGTCTTCGACCATGCTATGCAACCACCGTTCTTACGATTGACACCCAATTTGGTTCAAGTGACCTAATGAATTCCAGTGAATTCTTAGGATTTTACGTTCAATGGTAATGAGCGCATTGAAAATAGGGTTTTCAGAAAATAAATCTGTTTGTAATTTGATCAAAATATTTTCTCGTTCAAGCTCTAGTTTAGATATCATCGAATTCCATGAGTTTGTAATTCTCAATCTTTAAGGTCAATCCCAAGGATTGAGTAATATCAGGCTTAAAAGCTGATTTTTGATCTTTAAGGAGATTATCCTTTCTGGGGATCTGATTCATTAGTCTTATAAGCTAATTTGCACGGTGCCCCCCATTGTACGAGACAGATCCTCTCATGGTTAGGATAAGTCTGACCACTTGGCGACCCTGTTTGATGCTGAGGTCCGTGGATTTCCAGCTGATTTTCGAGAAAACTTTTCATGGTTTTTCGTAGACTCTACAACTGGTCTGGACGACAAATTCCTGACCTAAATCAAGAAGCGCTTGCTTTTTCTCGGAAGACTTTACTTCCTTTTAAATTCTATTACAATAAACTGGGTAAAACTTGATTAAAATCGTCCAAAACAAAAGTATCTTCAATTATTTGTACAAAAATATGTGATATATGTTCTAAATAACTTGGTTTTCCCACACTTGGCTTTTATTTTCCTTTCTTTGCCTTTTTATTCTAATGAATTCAAGCATTTTGAGTTGTTTCTCAATTTATGTTCTTTCCGTGGTAACAATAATTTCGGTGTTAACACCTAGTTTTATCGTTCATAAATATGTATAAACATGATTTTGAATTCATTTATTTGAAAATTTTTAAAAATTTTACTTGAATTGGGTAGTCAGTATATAAGACTAGGGCTGTTCTTTATTATCAGAGAGCACTAGATTCTAATACAACTACTGAGTTACTAGTATTTTTAATGGTAACCAAGTGTTTAAATTAAAATTTTAAAACCCGAAAGAATTTAACCCCTTCCCACACTTAAGATCTTGCAATGCCCTCATTTGCAAGAAATCAGTAACAATTTAAATTATTGAGGGTGATTAGCGTAAAAAGATGATTAAAATTCTACCAAAGTTTCCAAACATATTGTTGTATGCTTTGAATGATAAATGGTGCACTTCATTTGTTCATTCCGTCTGTTGTTATTTCACATATATTTTGCATTTTGTCATCAAAATTAATAGCTTTTGTTGAAGTTAATGCCAGTCTTTGAAAATGCGCTGTTCTACCCTGTTTTGTACAATTGACAATATACAAACATACAAATATAAACATGCATGATAATTTGAAATGGGACTTAATTTCCCACTTTCAAATCAAATATGAAATATTAGTACAAAATAATAAAAATGTGAAAAATTTCATAAAAGTATCACAATATTATATGTTTAAACATAAGTAGATAAAAACAATAAAAATATATAAATCACCAACGAAACTATATCAATCTGGATAGGGGTTCCAGTTCATGTCATCGCTCGGGTTCCATAGTTGGTGATAGGTGTACTGATAGGCTTGGTTAGGGTCTACAAGGTAAAGGGTGGTCGCATATCAGGCTGATGTGGCGGATAGTAAGCAGGACGAGTCTGGACGTAGTTATGCGGTACCTGATATGATAGCTAGCTCATGATCTGATGCTGATGATAGTGCCATCTATCATGCTGGCATCGCCTAGAGTTCTCGTACACATTCTTGGCGTGCCACTGCTCATACTGACGATGCCTAGCCTCGTTAGTCATTTCTACCTCATCTATACGCTGGAAAACGTCAGTAGCACTATCTCTAATGACATCCCTAATGTCATCCGGTTCCTCCATCTCCTCCTCCGAACCCCTCTCTACCTGTGGATGGCGACCTTGATATGGTATTGCCAGATTGCGTCTCCTAGTCAATACCTTTGCACCTTGATAGACTTGCAAACCTAAAGTCTCGTCTTGTTCCCTAACCACCATCATTGGACCCCCTTGTTCCCTATCTACACCTAAATACTCTCCAATGAGAGTAACAAAAATACCTCCTCCTATTATTCCCCCGTCCTGTATACCTTCCACCATTTTGGACAGATAAAAACCAACACAGTAGGAGATATTAACAAAGCCTCTAGTGTCTCGAATGCACTTAAGGTAAAATAAATCGTGTAAGGTCATTTTCTCCTTGTTGTTACCTCTTTGTGTAATTGAGTTTGCTAAGAATCTATGTATTATACGAAGCTCGACTTTATTAATATCTAAATAGGAGTGTCTTCCTCCCGGCGTAAACACATTAAAATTTGACATACGCCTCCAGATGGCGTTAGCGTCAAAATTTCTATCTACCCTCTCACCATGATAAATCAAATTTGTATAATCAGGTGATAGTAATTCAGCGGGAGTGTAAATCTGTAAAGCCCTGGCCATGTCCAGCATGGACATCCTATACATCCTACGGCTAAGTAAAAATCTAAGAAACTCTTATCGTCTAACCTATCTACATCCTTATTTAAAGTTATAGTACTCATTAGCTCAACACACCACTCTTTATATACAGGCCTACGAGTGGTAAATAATCGTTCCCAATTGGAAAAAGAAGAGCTGCCATACCTTTGGATTAGATGCTACCTAAATGGGTTAGCTAGGTGGACCCTTTCCAAAGGCTCCCAATCTATTACCCTTGGTACTTCTACATTTTTGGTCAAAAGCTTAAATTTGTTACTTTGGTACGTCGGGTAATCTCTCCAACTTCTATCAAATCTTAAATTGGGATGCAACTGTTCTTCATGAATTGTTGGGTGTTTTGTTAAATGGTGAATGGGAAATACTACGTAGGAAATAAAATATTGTGGTTCGGGTTTATAGTATGGCACGTGTTGATCATAATGTTGTTGTTGTTCAGGTTGTTGTTCCGGTTCGTGATATTGCATCTCTGGCTGTAGTTCCGGATCAAGTTGCCTAGACAATGATGCACCGTCCGTATCTGTATTTCTCTACAAAACACATTAAACATAAAATTTATGCATCCAATTCTGCATTAGTATTAGCAAAATAACAAATTAAAACAATTACAATAACATGTTTAATCCATATTAAACTTATACTCATTTTCATATTTTTATCAATTCTACACATTTTCAAATAATCATATATGAAAATGTTTACAAAGTTCATAACCTTTTATCTCAAATAACATGTCAAAATAATCATTACTAGCTATTAAACAAGTTTCAAATGGCATTTATATCAAATTAATCAAGTTCATGAATTTTAGACTTACAAAGTCCACTTTAATTTTCAAAAATCATGTTTAGGATTAAAGTTTGGATCAATTAACAACCTAAACATGTTACACTACTTAATTTAGCACTAATTCATGACAAAAATCGACCATAACCTGTTTATATCAAAAAGCCCCAAATTTCTCAAGAACACAAACCCTAGATTTCTAAAATTTTTGAAATTTAAGGCTTCAAATCATGACAAATAGCATCAATCTAGGTTATACAAGCATAATATACTAACAATTTAACTCTAATTACACTAGAAATTATCAAAATTAAATTAGGTAAACTTTAGCTCAAGAACACTAAAAATCGAATTTAAATAGTTTTAGGGGTGAAATCGTTACCTTATTTGAAAAACTTCTGAACAAACGCATGATTAGAGCGGATTATAGCAAGAAATTTGGTTGAATTTGGTGAAAAATTGATGATTTTAGGGGTGTTTGTGTGTATGTGTTCGTGGATGTGTGTGTGTGAAAGTGTGATAATGCTAAAAACGAACCCATATTTTATAGCATTATCCCTCAAGAAAGACAAGCTTTTAGTTGTAATTGTTCTATTTACAAGTGATATTCGTTTAAATAATAAAAGGTGAAGACAAAAGACAGATTCGATGATTTGAAGACGCAAATGACCAAAACGCTAAAAAGTACAAAGTACAATCAAAGTGGTTCAATTTATTGTTGAGAAACGTCTCAAAATTACAAGAGTACAAGCCGCAAAACGCAAAGTACAAGATATTAAATAGTACGCAAGGACGTTCGAAAATCCGGAACCGAGACATGAACCAACTATCAACGTGCGACGCAACAGAGCTAAAATTACAAGTCAACGGAGTACAAGAATATAATATAATATATATATAATTATATATATTATATTATATATTATTTTAAATACGAGCAGCCCACGTTTTTTATGCTTTGTGACCAGTGAACGACGGCCATGTGATCGCATGGCCTGGGTGCCTTAAACCCATGCGGTCGCATGGCTTACTGTAGCATGCCAATTCCTATAAAAAGGCAGTTTGCTCGACTGATTATACACACCTTTTTCTAATCTCTTACTCTCTCAATATATTTATATTCATATTATAATTTTAATATTAAAGTTTAATAATAATAAGGTTATGTTAGCGAATGTTTTAAGTTTGTAAGTCGAAACTCTGTCCGTGTAACGCTACGCTCTTATTAATCATTGTAAGTTATGTTCAACCTTTTTAAATTAATGTCTCCTAGCTAAATTATTATTATGCTTATTTAAGCCGAAGTAATCGTGATGTTGGGCTAAATATTAAGATTGCATAATTGGGTTTTGGACCATAATTGGGGTTTGGACAAAAGAACGACACTTGTGGAAATTAGACTATGGGCTATTATTGAGCTTTATATTAACTAAACGATACCTCGTTAATTTAATATAAAGGTTACAATTTGACGTATCTATATATAACCACATACGCTTAATCGGGTACGGTGGGCGGGATATTTATAAATACAAATTATTGTTCATTTGACCGGACACGGGGATGGATTAATAGTTAATTGACTCATTAAAACAGGGGTGGATTACATTCAAGGGTAATTGGTGTAATTGTTAACAAAGTAGTAAAACCTTGGATTACACGCTGTCGATAACCTGGTGTATTCATTAAACAAAGTATTAAGACCTTGTTACAGTTCGAATCCCCAATTAGTTGGAATATTTGACTTCGGATATAAGGTTAATTTGACGAAGATCCTCGCACTTTATAAATACGACCGATGGACTATTATGGACAAAACCGTATGGACATATCGAATAATCCAGCACAAAGGACAATTAACCCATGGTAATAAATTAAAATCAACACATCGAACATCATGATTACGGAAGTTTAAATAAGCATAATTCTCTTATTTTATATCTTATCGCACTTTTAATTATAGTACTTTTAAATTATCGCAATTTTATTTATCGTTATTTTATTTATCGCACTTTTAAATATCGCACTTTTATTTATTGTCATTTACTTTACGCTTTAAATTAAGTTGTATTTATATTTAATATTTTACATTAGGTTTTAATTGTGACTAAAGTTTTAAAATTGACAAACCGGTCATTAAACGGTAAAATCCCCTTTTATAATAATAATAATATTACATATATATATATATATATATATATATATATATATAGTTTTAAAAATATAGCGTTAAACTTGGCTAGCTCCCTGCGGAACGAACCGGACTTACTAAAAACTACACTACTCTAAGATTAGGTACACTGCCTATAGAGTTGTAGCAAGGTTTAGGTATATCCACTCTATAAATAAATAAATAACTTGTGTAAAATTGTATCGTATTTAATAGTATTTCGCAATAAAAATATAACTATTTCGTATACACCTCGCATAACATCAAGTATTTTTGGCGCCGCTGCCGGGGACTCACTTAACGCCGAAAGCGAAACGCTATAAAAAAATTAGTTTTTAAGATATTTTTGTAAAAATATAATATTTCTTATTTTGTAAAAATATTTTGTTAAAAATACAAAAATATAAAAACATAAAATATATATATATATATATATATATATATATATATATATATATATATATCTATTTAAGTGTGTAAAAAGAAAATATATTTTATAAAGTATAAAAGTATTTTTCTTTAGTTTTTAAAAATTTTTGTTATAAATATTACTTATATAAATTTAGTAAAGAATATAAAGTAAAAAAGTAAAAAAGTACAAAAAAAAAAATATAAACGATTGAACCTGCAATTTTTGAACCTGCTTTTGATTTGAACCTGCAGCTCATGCGATCGCATGAGAAGGAAAGGTTAAACTTTTGCGATCGCTTGGGGTGATCTGACACGCTTGATCTGATCATAGTACAGCATTAATTACGGAGTATTATTAATTATTACTATTATTTAACATAATTAGGGTTTAATTAATTAATTAGTTTTTAATATTAGTTTTAGGGTTTAAAATAATTAGGGTTTTTTAATTAATTAATTAGTTTTTAAAAAAATAATATAAAAATAATATTTAAAAAAAATTGTATTCTTATAACTTTAGTTTTATTTTTATATTTTCGTATCTTTTAAGCGTTTATTCGTATATTGTATATTTTTCATTCGTAACTAGTTTAAAACATAGTTTTTGCCGTAGTTATTTTATATTTCTAGATTTTTAGGCTTTGTCGTAAAATCCCTTAAGTACTTTTTATTTAGACTAAGATTTAGGCGCTTTAGAATTTTACGACGTCACTTATCGTTTTAGTATTTAATAAACTTTAGTACCTTGTTAAGTAATTGTCGTTTTGGATATAGAATTTCTTTAAGCTTTAATACCTTTAGACGTAACTTTTAATTCTTAGTTTTTAAGCTTTTAAGTTTCGACGCGCTACTTTCTTATTATTATTTTTCGATGCTTATTTTTCGACGTTTTTCGACGCATTCTTTTTCTTTCTTATTTCTCGACGCTCTAGTTTCTAGGACATAGATTTTATCTTCAAAATTTTGACGAAAAATTATTTTAAGTGGTTAAATTGATAGACATCCAAAATTTTCTGATTCGTAGTAATAGTTGGATTTGTTAGTGGCGAGTTGTGGGCTTCCGATTTAAAGGGTCCTGGCTACCTGCTGCATCTATTGGCAATTCAAAACGTGGGCAAAATTAGAAAAGTCTATTAATTTGATAACTTATATAGTTTTTATTTTTATAACTAATAGGATATTCAGTGAATGCACCGAGCAAAACGTTCACCGCCTTTCATACGTTCACCACCTGTAACTCGATCAAGACATCTAGCCAACATTGTCGCCGTTGATTTTTCTTTAGAATCGTCATCTAGTCGACCAAGTACTCTAATTCAAATTTCTGATAATCCATTTTTTGAACCCGACCTCACAATTGAGAACCCGGAGGATATTCAGGGACAATTCAGAGATCCTGAACCAATAATCATTCCTCCTGAACTACAAATCACTCATCCAGAGATTGTCGAGGAAGAAACCTGTTGATGCATGTTCTGTAAGTCCCTAGACATCTTGTCTACGTTTGTGATTAGAACTTCAGTTTATGGGATACCATGATCGCTCGTTATTATCCTATCTGTGTTTGTATGTGGTTACAGGTACTGCAGGAACGCAATACGGATGTTTGACTATGTTAGACTTAGTCAGACGTACGAGTGAAGCATCACTCGTACGGCTGACAGGCTCATACGCACGGGTGATGCTGAGCTAAGTCATAATTATAACCTGAATGAGAAGACACGAGTGAGTGATCACCCGTACGGCTGAGGAAGCCAACTCGTACGTGTGATGGATGACTCGTACGGGTGAGTCAACAGCAGGGGTATATAAAGTCTTATGTTCTTCATTTTAGGTTAAGCCTCTCTCACACACAATCACTCAGATCTGGTTCACCTGATTCGATTCTCTCTCAACCCAAATCACTCCTGGTAGTGAATAATAGCTCTAGGCATTAATCTAATCACAATCCTTATTGTGGTTTGACTAATTTTATCCCAAAAAGCTACCTATATTCACTTTGATTGGTTTGATTCACTAATTCCGCCATTGTGTGAATTAAACCTGTTGATCTCGAAGTTTCTAGTCATGCTTCATCATTGGTATCAGAGCATTGGTTATGATTTCAACAGCATCAAGTGATTTTTGGTGATTAATAGGGTTTATTATTTGGGTTTTTGAGATAAAATTGATTTTAATTAAAAAGGAATTATTTTTATGTGTGTAATTGTAATTAGAGAGTATGTTTATGTTTGTTTAGTGCTAATCCAGCTTTTGGACGAAGAAATTGAGGTTTAACATCAATTTTTAGGGGTTTTGGGTGATTTGAGCTGAACAGAAGTTCACACGAGTGGGTCAAATTTTTAATCACACGCACGGTTTACCACACGATTGATCGTCACTCGTGAACTCACACGCATGGGTTAGCATAACCTTTGGAGGTTAAGTGACTACAGTCTGATCACACGAGTGATCAAACAGTTGATTGTGACATGTACGAGTAATCACACGGGTGATTGTCAATCGCACGGTTGTTACTTGTGTTCGATTTTGTTGGTTAAGTAGTAACACGTACGCTTGAGTCTGTGACACGTACGGTTGATACTTTCAAATGTACGGTTGATACTATCACACGTACGGTTGATAACCTGAACCGCACGGTTTACACTTTGGTAAAGTTTTCAAGATGTTTAATTCAAATGATTACGCATTGGCCGCACTGTTAGTTCAGAGCATTACGAATATGACTAGTTTAAAACTTAATTTTTGCCGTAGTTATTTTATATTTCTAGATTTTTAGGCTTTGCCATAAAATCCCTTAAGTACTTTTTATTTAGACTAAGATTTAGGCGCTTTAGAATTTTACGACGTCACTTATCGTTTTAGTATTTAATAAACTTTAGTACCTTGTTAAGTAATTGCCGTTTTGGATATAGAATTTCTTTAAGCTTTAATACCTTTAGACATAAGTTTTAATTCTTAGTTTTTAAGCTTTTAAGTTTCGACGCGCTACTTTCTTATTATTATTTTTCGATGCTTATTTTTCGACGCATTCTTTTTCTTTCTTATTTCTCGACGCTCTAGTTTCTAGGACATAGATTTTATCTTCAAAATTTTGACGAAAAATTATTTTAAGTGGTTAAATTGATAGACATCCAAAATTTTCTGATTCGTAGTAATAGTTGGATTTGTTAGTGGCGAGTTGTGGGCTTCCGATTTAAAGGGTCCTGGCTACCTGCTGCATCTATTAGCTATTCGAAATGTGGGCAAAATCAGAAAAGTCTATTAATTTGATAACTTATATAGTTTTTATTTTTATAACTAATAGGATATTCAGTGAATGCACCGAGCAAAACGTTCACCACCTTTCATACGTTCACCACCTGTAACTCGATCAAGACATCTAGCCAACATTGTCGCCGTTGATTTTTCTTTAGAATCGTCATCTAGTCGACCAAGTACTCTAATTCAAATTTCTGATAATCCATTTTTTGAACCCGACCTCACAATTGAGAACCCGGAGGATATTCAGGGACAATTCAGAGATCCTGAAACCAATAATCATTCCTCCTGAACCACAAATCACTCATCCAGAGATTGTCGAGGAAGAAACCTGTTGATGCATGTTCTGTAAGTCCCTAGACATCTTGTCTACGTTTGTGATTAGTACTTCAGTTTATGGGATACCATGATCGCTCGTTATTATCCTATCTGTGTTTGTATGTGGTTACAGGTACTGCAGGAACGCGATATGGATGTTTGACTATGTTAGACTTAGTCAGACGTACGAGTGAAGCATCACTCGTACGGCTGACAGGCTCATATGCACGGTTGATGCTGAGCTAAGTCATAATTATAACCTGAATGAGAAGACACGAGTGAGTGATCACCCGTATGGCTGAGGAAGCTAACTCGTACGTATGATGGATGACTCGTACGGGTGAGTCAACAGCAGGGGTATATAAAGTCTTATGTTCTTCATTTTAGGTTAAGCCTCTCTCACACACAATCACTCAGATCTGGTTCACCTGATTCGATTCTCTCTCAACCCAAATCACTCCTGTTAGTGAATAATAGCTCTAGGCATTAATCTAATCACAATCCTTATTGTGGTTTGACTAATTTAATCCCAAAAAGCTACCTATATTCACTTTGATTGGTTTGATTCACTAATTCCGCCTTTGTGTGAATTAAACCTGTTGATCTCGAAGTTTCTAGTCATGCTTCATCATTGGTATCAGAGCATTGGTTGTGATTTCAACATCATCAAGTGATTTTTGGTGATTAATAGGGTTTATTATTTGGGTTTTTGAGATAAAATTGATTTTAATTAAAAAGGAATCATTTTTATGTGTGTAATTGTAATTAGAGAGTATGTTTATGTTTGTTTAGTGCTAATCCAGCTTTTGGACGAAGAAATTGAGGTTTAACATCAATTTTTAGGGGTTTTGGGTGATTTGAGCTGAACAGAAGTTCACACGAGTGGGTCAAATTTTTGATCACACGCACGGTTTACCACATGATTGATCGTCACTCGTGAACTCACACGCATGGGTTATCATAACCTTTGGAGGTTAAGTGACTACAGTCTGATCACACGAGTGATCAAACGGTTGATTGTGACATGTACGAGTAATTACACGGGTGATTGTCAATCGCACGGTTGTTACTTGTGTTCGGTTTTGTTGGTTAAGTAGTAACACGTACGCTTGAGTCTGTGACACGTACGGTTGATACTTTCAAATGTACGGTTGATACTATCACACGTACGGTTGATAACCTGAACCGCACGGTTTACACTTTGGTAAAGTTTTCAAGATGTTTAATTCAAATGATTACGCATTGGCCGCACCGTTAGTTCAGAGCATTACGAATATGACTAGTTTAAAACTTAGTTTTTGCCGTAGTTATTTTATATTTCTAGATTTTTAGGCTTTGCCGTAAAATCCCTTAAGTACTTTTTATTTAGACTAAGATTTAGGCGCTTTAGAATTTTACGACGTCACTTATCGTTTTAGTATTTAATAAACTTTAGTACCTTGTTAAGTAATTGCCGTTTTGGATATAGAATTTCTTTAAGCTTTAATACCTTTAGACGTAAGTTTTAATTCTTAGTTTTTAAGCTTTTAAGTTTCGACGCGCTACTTTCTTATTATTATTTTTTGATGCTTATTTTTCGACGTTTTTCGACGCATTCTTTTTCTTTCTTATTTCTCGACGCTCTAGTTTCTAGGACATAGATTTTATCTTCAAAATTTTGACGAAAAATTATTTTAAGTGGTTAAATTGATAGACATCCAAAATTTTCTGATTCGTAGTAATAGTTGGGTTTGTTAGTGGCGAGTTATGGGCTTCCGATTTAAAGGGTCCTGGCTACCTGCTGCATCTATTGGCTATTCGAAACGTGGGCAAAATCAGAAAAGTCTATTAATTTGATAACTTATATAGTTTTTATTTTTATAACTAATAGGATATTCAGTGAATGCACCGAGCAAAACGTTCACCACCTTTCATACGTTCACCACCTGTAACTCGATCAAGACATCTAGCCAACATTGTCCCCGTTGATTTTTCTTTAGAATCGTCATCTAGTCGACCAAGTACTCTAATTCAAATTTCTGATAATCCATTTTTTGAACCCGACCTCACAATTGAGAACCCGGAGGATATTCAGGGACAATTCAGAGATCCTGAACCAATAATCATTCCTCCTGAAACACAAATCACTCATCCAGAGATTGTCGAGGAAGAAACCTGTTGATGCATGTTCTGTAAGTCCCTAGACATCTTGTCTACGTTTGTGATTAGTACTTCAGTTTATGGGATACCATGATCGCTCGTTATTATCCTATCTGTGTTTGTATGTGGTTACAGGTACTGCAGGAACGTGATACAGATGTTTGACTATGTTAGACTTAGTCAGACGTACGAGTGAAGCATTACTCGTACGGCTGACAGGCTCATACGCACGGTTGATGCTGAGCTAAGTCATAATTATAACCTGAATGAGAAGACACGAGTGAGTGATCACCCGTACGGCTGAGGAAGCCAACTCGTACGTGTGATGGATGACTCGTACGGGTGAGTCAACAGCAGGGGTATATAAAGTCTTATGTTCTTCATTTTAGGTTAAGCCTCTCTCACACACAATCACTCAGATCTGGTTCACCTGATTCGATTCTCTCTCAACCCAAATCACTCCTGGTAGTGAATAATAGCTCTAGGCATTAATCTAATCACAATCCTTATTGTGGTTTGACTAATTTAATCCCAAAAAGCTACCTATATTCACTTTGATTGGTTTGATTCACTAATTCCGCCTTTGTGTGAATTAAACCTGTTGATCTCGAAGTTTCTAGTCATGCTTCATCATTGGTATCAGAGCATTGGTTGTGATTTCAACATCATCAAGTGATTTTTGGTGATTAATAGGGTTTATTATTTGGGTTTTTGAGATAAAATTGATTTTAATTAAAAAGGAATCATTTTTATGTGTGTAATTGTAATTAGAGAGTATGTTTATGTTTGTTTAGTGCGAATCCAGCTTTTGGACGAAGAAATTGAGGTTTAACATCAATTTTTAGGGGTTTTGGGTGATTTGAGCTGAACAGAAGTTCACACGAGTGGGTAAAATTTTTGATCACACGCACGGTTTACCACACGATTGATCGTCACTCGTGAACTCACACGCATGGGTTAGTATAACCTTTGGAGGTTAAGTGACTACAGTCTGATCACACGAGTGATCAAACGGTTGATTGTGACATGTACGAGTAATCACATGGGTGATTGTCAATCGCACGGTTGTTACTTGTGTTCGGTTTTGTTGGTTAAGTAGTAACACGTACGCTTGAGTCTGTGACACGTACGGTTGATACTTTCAAATGTATGGTTGATACTATCACACGTACGGTTGATAACCTGAACCGCACGGTTTACACTTTGGTAAAGTTTTCAAGATGTTTAATTCAAATGATTACGCATTGGCCGCACCGTTAGTTCAGAGCATTACGAATATGACTCAATGATTACTTCTTATTGAGAGTGAATCAGGAAGTGGTACGAAATGTCCGAGGTTACGGAATATGGATAATTATTCTACTTGGAAGTCGAGGTTTAAGATTTGGTCTGATGGTCAGGACACGAAGCTTTAGAAGTACATTGAAACCGAATTTCAATGGTCACGTTTGAAAGCACCCGTCCTAATCCATCCGGACAAAGTCCATATTGATTATAAACGATTCACAACAGTTGATTACATCGCGAGGTACTTGACCTCTATATGATACATTTTACAAACATTGCATTCGTTTTTGAAAACACAATCTTTCATTACATCGAAAGTTGACGGCAGGCATATCATTTCATAATATTTCTAACTATAATTGACTTAATTATAATCTTGATGAACGCAACGCCTCGAATGCAATGTCTTTTTGAAATATGTCATGAATGACTCCAAGTAATATCTCTAAGATGAGCAAATGCACAGCGGAAGATTTCTTTGATACCTGAGAATAAACATGCTTTAAAGTGTCAACCAAAAGGTTGGTGAGTTCATTAATTTAACATAAATAATCATTTCCATTATTTTAATAGACCACAAGATTTGTATTTCTCATAAACATACGTCCCATGCATAGAGACAAAAATATCATTCATATGGATTGAACACCTGGTAACCGACATTCACAATTTGCATATAAGAATATCCCCATCATTCCGGGATCCTCCTTCGGACATGATATAAATTTCGAAGTACTAAAGCATCCGGTACTGTGGATGGGGCTTGTTGGGCCCGATAGATCTATCTTTAGGATTCGCGTCAATTAGGGTGTCTGTTCCCTAATTCTTAGATTACCAGACTTAAAAAAAAGGGGCATATTCGATTTCGATAATTCAACCAAATAATGTAGTTTCAATTACTTGTGTCTATTTCGTAAAACATTTATAAAAATTGCGCATGTATTCTCAGCCCAAAAATATAAAGGGTAAAAAGGCAAATGAAACTCATAATATTGTATTTTGTAGTAAAATACATATGACGAAACTGATCAATGCAGGGTTGGCCTCGGATTCACGAACCTATAACATTTATATATATATTAACATATAAAATGGTAATCAAAAAATTTATATATTATTACAGATTTAATTTTTGTTTTAATTAGGTTTTTCATTAATAACCTTATTAATTATATTTATTATTATTTATAATAAAGGTATTAATATAGTTATGTTATGTGTAGTAAATATAGTTTCATATACTAATAGTTGTTTGATAAAATAATATTGATAATAATAATAAATAAAAGTTGTTTAATTTTACATTAATAATAATAATAGTTATTATGATAATAATATTGATAATATAAAGATAATAATATTAATGTCAAAATAATAATAATGATAGTAATAATAATAATTTTGATAACATGATAATTTCTCTAATAACGATAATAATAATAGTAAAAATGATACTTTTAATATGATAGTTTTTAATAAAAATGATACTAATAATAATATTAATGATATTATTAATAATAATTTTAATAATACTAATAATAATAACAATAACAATAACAACAACAATAATAATAATAATAATAATAATAATAATAATAATAATAATAATAATAATAATAATAATAATAATAATAATAATAGTAATAGGATAAGAATAAGGATAAAAATACTGATTTTATTTTATACCTAATAAAAAGAGGATCGGTGGTGTGGTTGGCGTCCACAAATAGATCGAGAAGGCAGAGCACAACTCAGAAACATATCACAATTCATAGAACCCTCGATCCATTAATCGATGAATTCGATCCACAACAACTCAAGATATACCCGTCATTAATTCAAAATCATCGATCATCATCCATCATCATCGATCAATCGTCTTTATTAATCCTAAACATTATCGTTATCGAATAACAACAGATAATCGAAGTATTAGATGGTGTTCAGTTGGTGTATGTTCCCACAAGTAAGAAAAATTGGACACCACAGCGTGTATTAACAGAGGCTGCATCAATTCATCATCGCTTGATTATGAAATCGGTCCAGTAATTGTTCTAGTCGGTAAAAGGTGTTATTGTTCTTTATTTACTTATCAATTTATGTAAATTTATATTTTTTTATCATCATCATTATAAATTAGTAATCAATTCATTCAAATTTATGGTGTTGTAATCTATTAGTTTGATTCGACTGTTTATAACTGAAATATAAAATAGATCCAACAAGAAGCAGTATAGTAATCGTATAGCAGTGATAGTTATAAGGTAATTTAGTTGTTTTGTTTTACCATGGTTTAAACAAAAAATAAAAATAAAAATGAAAACGAGTATGGCAACTTACGGTTGTCATGGTTGATTATATGACGATAATGGTTTGAGTTTGATTGAATAGCCTAGGAAAAATATTATGCTTGTATCCTTATGTTCTTGTGTTGATTTCAAAAACGAATAGGGAGAATCCTTGTGTTCTTGTGTTTTGATGGTTTGGGCCAGAAAATAAAAATAAAAAACAGGAACAACCATGAGCTAACAGTGGAGATGGTGGTCAGGTGGTGGGATTTCGTTTGATAAAGGGTAAATGGGTGTTTGGTTGTGCTGGGTATTTGCAGGTTTGAACAAGACAGAAATATTGTTGTAGTTTATAAAGGTTGAAACAGAAACGAGGTGCAGCTGTAGTAGCTCAAGTAGACAGGAGGTTATCAGGGTTTTTGATTTAAACAGAATCATGTAATATTAGATGGTGGTTTGGGTTAAAGAGGGTGTTCGATGGTGGTGGTAGTTTAATGGGGAAGTGGTGGTTGTATGGTGTCTGCTGTCGAACAAAGAATGAAACAGAATAGTACAGTAGTTGTCGAGTAATATCAAATGGGTATTGGTTGTTTGGCCGAACATGAACATAGATAGCAGAAACAAGCAATCGTATATGGTGATGGTTTGTGAGGTACCTTGGATGCTTGAAAGAAGCAACAACAATAGCTGCAATTGTAACAGAAAAGAAGTTGCAGCAGTTGCACTTCGTTGGTGGTTGATTGAACATGAAATAGAAGGTAGAGTTGATAGTTGCAGGTGTGTTTTGGGTTTTGTACGAAAGAAGCAGCAAGCATGACATCGAAATACAAGTGAGGTTTAGTTATGCATTAAAACAGATATGTAGCAAACAGTATGACAGACAGTTTCTAGCAATATGTAATTATGCATATATAGAGAATGGTGGTTGTTCTAGTCAACAGTAAACCGAATGATAGTAGTAAAACAAGTGATTTTGTGTTGGGCTTTTGAGGTGGTTTTTGATGAGTTTGTTCGAATTAGGAAGAAGAAATAGAGTAGAAGAATGTAAAGAAAATAAGGATGGTGTTTGATAGTTAATTGGGTTGCTTAATGTTACTAGATTCGTAATTATAATATGAATATCTAAATAGCTGTAAAGTTGTTATCTTAGGTGGGGTTTGATTAAGAAAAGGAAAACATAAAGTTGTTTAACATATCCGTAAATTTTGGAAATAAAACATAGCTGATCTGACCCCACTCTAGAATTTTTGCAAACAACTCATAATCTCGTGATTTCAGTTTGTAGTTTATCTGGCAAGTACTTTAATTAGTGATGGTGTTGATTGTCAAAGATAAATAGAAGTAGAAACAATCAATTATCAATAATGGTTAACAAGTAGGTATAATGCATGCATGTGTGTGTGTTGTAAAGTTAAAGTGTTGAAAGAAGTAAAAGCAAAGAAACAAAAATGGTGATGTAGTGTTCGAAAGAAAACAAGAACATATAGTAGTTGGTTTTGTCATGCTTATGCATGTAGGGTATATATATATATTGTTAATAACACAATTATGATATTTATTAATGTGTCAATATGAAAACAAATGTGTAAAAAAAAAAAATAATTTCAATTTCTACTAACAAATAAAATCATATACTAGATTTTTAACGTATATCAATTTATTATATATATACATATATTTATATATACATATCTATTTACAACAAGTTTTTCGTGAATCGTCGGGAATGGTCGAAGGTCAAATAAATATAGTTCAAAATTATAAGACTCGACATTACAGACTTTGCTTATCGTGTAGTAATCATAATAAAATTAGGTTTAAATTTGGTCAAAAATTCCCGGGTCATCACAGTACCTACCCGTTAAAGTAATTTCGTCCCGAAATTTGAGTGAGGTCGTCATGGCTAACAATATATATGTTTCCCTGACGAGTATGAGCTGATAAATAGAGTTTTTCATTATTGAATAATACAGATAAAATAATTCGATTATTCGAAGAGCACGAATGAAGCTATCACAAAAGATTGAAATGAGGAAAATAAGATTCGCCTTAGCTTTTGACGTAGTCAGGGTTGAATCTAGAAAATAAGGTGCGTCTTAGCTTTTGACGTTGACTTGGTTGAATTCCGGAATTCAAGGGATTTAAAGAAAATCTTCGATATCTTAAAGTTTTAATTCTTCGGTGAATAAGGAAATTAAGATCTCTATAATTAAATACGGTGATCTGCCTCAATTACTCTGCCTGATATTTCCATTATAAATTAAACTCTTCCGTTCCATTATTCTCACCATTCCTATACTTTCTTTCTTAGTTCATGTGACGATCGTTCCAAATCCATATGGATGAATACGTCATTCATCGATTTCATTACGAGGTATTTGACCTCTATATGATACGTTTTATAAACATTGCATTCTTTTGAAAAGGCAAACCATATATGAATATTTAAATCAAAGGTTTTCGACATATGATGATTTCTTCATATAGACAATCACCGTAAATAATAGTTTACAACAGTACTTCCGTTGACAATGCAGTTAAAATAAGATACATGGTGATGATTTGGTGAATGCAACGTTTTCTTGAAAAATATGCCATGTAAGACTCCATGCACATAGCTTGTCTATCATATAAGCAAAAAGTGGAAGACTTCTAGGGAACCTGAGAATAAACATGCTAACAATTGTCAACACAAAGGTTGGTGAGTTCATAGTTTTAATGTTGCGCATAATCTGTATATAAAGGTGGATCACAAGATTTCAGTTGTTTCATCCAGAAACGTTTATCAAAATATTCTACGAAATTGAGCACCCTGGTAACTAAACTTAACGTATATATAATTTATACCCTTTGTATAATCATCTTAATAATACACGCAAACCAACGTGTACGCTTCTCAAATAGCATACGTCTGTTAAAAGGCTAGTGCTCTAGCTCGGACGGGGATATAAAGCCCTATGGATCCATATACTACTACTCGCGCCCACCAGTTCTTATAACTGGCAGTTACTAGTTACCAAAGCTAAGGGATTTTCGGTTCAAACTCAGTGTAGAATTTAGTATGTACTTGTATCCATTGCGTTTAAAATAAAGTGCATGTATTCTCAGCCCAAAAATATATATTGCAAAAGCAATTAAAAAGGGAGCAAATGAAACTCACCTTAGCAGCACATAAGGTCATTCATCAAAAAGTGACCGTAACTCGGAATGCAAGATTAACCGTAGATCTCAACCTAGAGAACATATGTTGGTCAATACATGTCTAATAAACTAGGTTGGGTTATAGTGTATCACAATCCTAATGCTCGAGATCGACATACAAAAGTTATCAAAAGTCATTTCAAAAAGTCAATTTTGACAATTGTTCAACAAAACGAGACGTGTCTTATATAAGGATTCATTTACTTGGCTAGTAATATTTTATCAATCTCATAAACAGGTTGTAAATATTAATTGCAGATTTAAAAGCAATTCCAATTAACGTCAATTATAATTCAGTTGACCATATCTTTTGATTCGTTCATCGAAATTACGCGATTTCTAAATGAAAAGTTATTGATTTTTCACCAGCTTTCCGAAAACATGTATATCATATACCTTTTACCAGTAATATATGTATTTAATTCGTGATTCATTATAAACTGTTTAATGACAAAATTTAGCATACAAGCATGTATAAATATATACTCGAGCACTAGACATGTATACACTATTAATATATAAAAGATAAGATATGAATGCTCACGTATCAATATTGAGATTCAATATTGCAGGAAAGTACGTAGACGCAACAGAGATGATAAATACTAGGCTTGACTTGCGAACAATACCCATGAACATTACCCATAACCTCCATAGCTATAACCCATAATTTCCTTAGTTCTATCCTGTTTAAAGCTTGTTTTGAAAGTGACACGCTCATGATCTCGTCGTAATATTTTATGTATAATATTACTAAAAATATTAAGATTAATAATAATAATAATCTTAATAATAATATAATAATAATAATAATATAATAATAATAATAATAATAATAATAATAATAATAATAATAATAATAATAATAATAATAATAATAATAATAATAATAATAATAATAATTATAATTATAATAATTAAATACTTACAGAGTATATGTGTAAAAGAATTCAAGCAGAAACTGGACTTTTATAGGCAACTTTTTGAAATCTGATGCCCATGCGATCGCATGGGTTTTATGCCTATTTCTCATGCGATCGCATGGCCGTCAGATCCAGCTCACATATTTTTTGTTTTCTTGTTTGTCGACATAATTAAATATAATATATATAATTTAAATAATTAATTATATATTATATTAAATTCATGTGCATAGTTAACTTGTAATTTTCGTTCCGATGACTCGTACGTTGTCACTCGACTTATGTCCCGGTTCCGATTTCTCGAACGCATTTTCGTACGCTTAGAAAACTCGCAATTTACGTTTTGTGACTCGTACCTTTGTTAAAATATAGTCTTAAATTATCAATAAACTATATCATTCTAAGTGTATCTTAAACTTTCGAGTGTTTTGGTCATTTACTTCTATAAATCATTGTCTCGCTATTTGTTAATATATATATAATAACAAATCGTTTTATGACTAAGTTAATATATATTTTCAACATTCATAAACACGTTTTAAATATACGTCGCAAGTTATTCATACAATTAATATTCCAACTTTTCATATATATTCAAATAAATATTTAAACCAATAAGTTTAATGTACGGTATCAAACAATTAATACATTGTTACGTTTTCAAGTTATAGAATACATATATGTATATAGATACATATACATATATATATATATATATATATATATATATATATATATATATATATATATATATATATATATATATATATATATATATATATATATATATATATATATATATATATATATATATATATATATATATAATTGTTCATGAATCGTCAAGAACAACCGAAAGGTATTTGAATATATGAAAGTAGTTCAAAAATTTTGAGATTCAGTTTTACATACTTTGCTTATCATGTCAGAAATATTAATCGTACACAGATTAAGTTTAAATTTGGTCAGAAATTTCCGGGTCATCACAGTACCTACCCGTTAAAGAAATTTCGTCCCGAAATTTGAGTGAGGTCGTCATGACTAACAATAAAAATGTTTTCATGACGTATATGTGTTGATAAATAGAGTTTTATCACCATTGAATAATATGGATAAAACAATCCGATTATTCGAAGCGTATGAGAGAAGTTATCGTAAAAGAGTGAAATGAAGAATAGAGATTCGTCTTAACTCTTGACATATTAATGATTGATTTCGGTAATTTAAGGAATAGAAAATCTTCATAATCTAAATAAGATTTGATTCTTCGGAATTTAAGGAAATTAAGATTTCTTTTGATTAAATACGTAATTTGCCTCGATTGCTATGTTTGATATTTCCATACAAATTGACCTCTTCCGTTTCATTATTTTCATCACTCTTACATCTTCTTCCTCATTTCCTATTTTCAAAAGATTGTGAAAAATGCTTCATCCAGTTCTGATTCTTGATATACTCCTAACTTTCATATATGTCATTCTTCTTTTTCATCTACCACCGGAGGAAGTTATTTTCTTCTACCATTACCTTGGAGTTATAGTGTTTTTTATTCTCCCGTGTCTTTATATTGCTATATGCATTGATATACACGGTTTGTAATTTCTGGGTGGTTGTTAGGTTTTATATCTTCCCTTATATTTCGATGTCTCTGCTTCTGTCTTTCCATAATCATTGACATCCACAGTTAATACTCTCTCCAATTTACTGTGATTTATATATACTCCCATTGATATTTTGAAGCTTCATGCTTTTGTTTTATCTTCCCGACTTTAAATCAAGCTAATAATGGTCCAGAATTCGTAGGTATGAATTTCGGAATGAACATAATTAATGTTCTAAAAAGAAACGGTAATAGCACAATCTGACTTGTCAAATTACCAGAATACCTCAAAAAAGATAAAAAATATTTTCTTGATAGTTTAGAGGTTAAATAGAATGAAAGAGTTATGTAACATGGTTTATAATGAGGGTATGATCTGTGAACCTTTATCACGTTCTATTAGAAACTCAGCATGACTTACTGTAATAAAATCACGTTGATCAAGTGTCATTATATTATACTAACTCATGCTTCAGTTCCCAACACCTCTTAAAAAATATTCATATTTTAAACTCGAAGGTTTCAGAATTTAGAAACTAAAATAGTTTTTTTTATGATGTTACACAGATATCGCAAGGAGAAAATTGATTTTCGATAAGAATGATTATGGAATTATCTCCAGAAATATGGAGGATATTTATAATGAAAGATACGATGATATCTTAGAATTTCTAATATCAGAGGATGATGAAGAATATTGTCCGCAAGGGTTTAGATTCTGAAGCAAGGTATTCGTTAATGGCTTCAGCAGATACTGAATAATTTGGATTCTTTGAAGGCAGGTTTAGTCTTTGTGATTTATCCACAGCCTCCTTCATACTTTGCTCAATTCGTTTTCCAGTTCCAAACCTTCTCTTTTTCTGAGCTTTGCCAACACACTATTCTTTATCATCAAACTTTTGGCTGTTAAGGTCGTTTACAGTTTTTGCTGCTTCATCAGCATTCAAAGTTATCATAACCGAATCGTTGGTTATCAATCCGAGGTGTTTTCAAAAGTTTGAAGGGTTTGCATGAAGATTGTAATTGTCAAGATACATATGATGTTCTAGAATTTTGAACGATACAATTTTTTTTCTTCTGGGTTTATGAATAGAAGTGATGTTCTAGCACAGTTTTGAAGTCAAAGTATAGCATTTGAAAGATGTAAGAATCTAAGAATGATGTCACCGGTTCAGAGTTATGGCTTGGATTCTGATCCGTCAATATCAGAATATGTAATTGAATTTGTATGAAAACGATTGTATATCGTTGTGAGCATTGTTAATAATTTTTGAATCAAAGTTGAAGAATGTACAGTGTAACATATTAATTGCGAACTTATATATTTCTCGGGTATTACCTACCCGTTAAAGATTTCACAATTAATACTTTATACAAAAGAATTTTTATTACCGTCTTTATGAAAATATATGTATGTATATTTTCTTCAGATGTAACACAGATTTAATGAGTTAATATCATATTAAGCTCATTTAATTTTCGGCTTGACTTAGAAATGATTAATCTCTAAAACATTAAAGATTACATAATCTTTGCGGAGTATTTCGCTAATGTAATCGATACTTCATTATTTATTCTTATTCCTTGTTGAAGGATGTTGATGCTCGTGGAATTTTTTGTGAACCTTACAAGGCACAGATGATGTTTTCTGGAAAGTTTCGAGTACATCGAAAATGAAAATGTAAAATCAATTATGTAATTGAATAATACACTTGGTTTATTATGAAATGTAATTCATTAAGTTGAAACAGAGATTGTAGTTAACAATGGTTAAGTTGTTAAGGAAGGATGTATATCATTGCATATTAGTAATATGAACTAACCGAGTAGTACCTACCAGTTAAGATTCACACGTAATAGCTTAGTACGAAAAGATTTATTTTGATTTCAAAATTCATATATATTAAATATACATAAAATTTCTTCAGGGGAAATGAGTTAATACTTCATCGGTTATTGTTGCTAGTATTTCTTGGTAACTACGATGCGTATGACGTTGATGTTCAAGGTACATATTGTAATGTTGAGGCGTGCGGTGCGGATGTTGTTGGTGGTGGTAATGGTACTGTTGGTGTTGTTGTCGATGGTACTGTTGATGCCGGTGGTTCTGCTGGTTCTTGTAACCTTTGCACCATATTCTCCAAAGCCACTACCCGAGCGCGAATCTCGTTGACCTCTTCTACTACACCGGGATGATTGGCGGTTAGCGGATGAATAAGATCCAGAATTTGAGTGAGTATATGATCATGACGAGATACTCTGGAAATGAGAGAGAAAATGGTGTCTCGAACAGGTTCGCCGGTAAGTGCTTCAGGTTCTTCGCCAAGAGGGCAATGTGGTGGATGGAAGGGATCGCCTTCTTCTTGTCTCCAATAATTAAGTAGGCTACGAACCCATCCCCAATTCATCCAGAATAGGTGATGGCTAATTGGTTGATCCATTCCTGTTACACTGTCTTCGGAATTCAGGTGAATATCCATATCGGAATAGCTGTCGGAGTTTAAGGAATTTGGACTAGATACGGGATCCATCTTGTATAATTATGGAGATGATTTTTGATATGAATTAGATTATAGAATTTAGTTTGGTATTCTTCAATACATAATTTACATATGTATATATAATACCAAATTCCATAAATAACGGAGAAATTTTTGAAAGATGTCAGGAAAAGTTTACAGTAACAGATGCGCTAAGATATGAATTTTTGTCTATACACTATTTATGCAATAAATGCAGGAAAATGTGTCTAGACTTAAGAATGATAAGCATGTAATTTTCGACAAGAAATGATAAGCAAAACTTTTAACATGCAGACACGGTCGAAGTCCAGACTTACTTATGCATCCTAACAACTATCAGTTAGAAACACTCATGCAAGACCTGGTTCGCTAGGACCAACGCTCTGATACCAACTGTGACGATCGCTCCAAATCCATATGGACGAATACGTCATTCATCGATTTCATTGCGAGGTATTTGACCTCTATATGATACGTTTTATAAACATTGCATTCTTTTGAAAAGGCAAACCATATATGAATATTTAAATCAAAGGTTTTCGACATCTGATGATTTCTTCATATAGACAATCACCGTAAATAATAGTTTACAACAGTACTTCCGTTGACAATGCAGTTAAAATAAGATACATGGTGATGATTTGGTGAATGCAACGTTTTCTTGAAAAATATGCCATGTAAGACTCCATGCACATCGCTTGTCTATCATATAAGCAAACAGTGGAAGACTTCTAGGGAACCTGAGAATAAACATGCTAACAAGTGTCAACACAAAGGTTGGTGAGTTCATAGTTTTAATGTTGCGCATAATCTGTATATAAAGGTGGATCACAAGATTTCAGTTGTTTCATCCAGAAACGTGTATCAAAATATTCTACGAAATTGAGCACCCTGGTAACTAAACTTAACGTATATATAATTTATACCCTTTGTATAATCATCTTAATAATACACGCAAACCAACGTGTACGCTTCTCAAATAGCATACGTCTGTTAAAAGGCTAGTGCTCTAGCTCGGACGGGGATATCAAGCCCTATGGATCCATATACTACTACTCACGCCCACCAGTTCTTATAACTGGCAGTTACTAGTTACCAAAGCTAAGGGATTTTCGGTTCAAACTCAGTGTAGAATTTAGTATGTACTTGTATCCATTGCGTTTAAAATAAAGTGCATGTATTCTCAGCCCAAAAATATATATTGCAAAAGCAATTAAAAAGGGAGCAAATGAAACTCACCTTAGCAGCACATAAGGTCATTCATCAAAAAGTGACCGTAACTCGGAATGCAAGATTAACCGTAGATCTCAACCTAGAGAACATATGTTGGTCAATACATGTCTAATAAACTAGGTTGGGTTATAGTGTATCACAATCCTAATGCTCGAGATCGACATACAAAAAGTTATCAAAAGTCATTTCAAAAAGTAAATTTTGACAATTGTTCAACAAAACGAGACGTGTCTTATATAAGGATTCATTTACTTGGCTAGTAGTATTTTATCAATCTCATAAACAGGTTGTTTAAATATTAATTGCAGATTTAAAAGCAATTCCAATTAACGTCAATTATAATTCAGTTGACCATATCTTTTGATTCGTTCATCGAAATTACGCGATTTCTAAATGAAAAGTTATTGATTTTTCACCAGCTTTCCAAAAACATGTATATCATATACCTTTTACCAGTAATATATGTATTTAATTCATGATTCATTATAAACTGTTTAATGACAAAATTTAGCATACAAGCATGTATAAATATATACTCGAGCACTAGACATGTATACACTATTAATATATAAAAGATAAGATATGAATGCTCACGTATCAATATTGAGATTCAATATTGCAGGAAAGTACGTAGACGCAACAGAGATGATAAATACTAGGCTTGACTTGCGAACAATACCCATGAACATTACCCATAACCTCCATAGCTATAACCCATAATTTCCTTAGTTCTATCACGTTTGAAGCTTGTTTTGAAAGTGACACGCTCATGATCTCGTCGTAATATTTTATGTATAATATTACTAAAAATATTAAGATTAATAATAATAATAATAATAATAATAATATAATAATAATAATAATAATAATAATAATAATAATAATTATAATTATAATTATAATAATTAAATACTTACAGAGTATATGTGTAAAAGAATTCGAGCAGAAACTGGACTTTTATAGGCAACTTTTTGAAATCTGATGCCCATGCGATCTCATGGGTTTTATGCCTATTTCTCATGCGATCGCATGGCCGTCAGATCCAGCTCACATATTTTTGTTTTCTTGTTTGTCGACATAATTAAATATAATATATATAATATATATAATTTAAATAATTAATTATATATTATATTAAATTAATGTGCATAGTTGACTTGTAATTTTCGTTCCGATGACTCGTACGTTGTCACTCGACTTATGTCCCGGTTCCGATTTCTCGAACGCATTTTCGTACGCTTAGAAAACTTGCAATTTACGTTTTGTGACTCGTACCTTTGTTAAAATATAGTCTTAAATTATCAATAAACTATATCATTCTAAGTGTATCTTAAACTTTCGAGTGTTTTGGTCATTTACTTCTATAAATCATTGTCTCGCTATTTGTTAATATATATATAATAACAAATCGTTTTATGACCAAGTTAATATATATTTTCAACATTCATAAACACGTTTTAAATATACGTCGAAAGTTATTCATACAATTAATATTCCAACTTTTCATATATATTCAAATAAATATTTAAACCAATAAGTTTAATGTACGGTATCGAACAATTAATACATTGTTACGTTTTCAAGTTATAGAATATATATATATATATATATATATATATATATATATATATATATATATATATATATATATATATATATATATATATATATATATATATATATATATATATATATATATATATATATATATATACATATAATTGTTCGCGAATCGTCAAGAACAACCGAAAGGTATTTGAATATATGAAAGTAGTTCAAAAATTTTGAGATTCAGTTTTACATACTTTGCTTATCATGTCAGAAATATTAATCGTACAAAGATTAAGTTTAAATTTGGTCAGAAATTTCCGGGTCATCACAGTTCATACATCTAAAAGATTGTGAAAATGCTTAATCCAGTTCTGATCCTCGTTCTTATCCTGACTATTGCAACAATCATTCTCCTTTTCCAACTTCCACCAGAGCAATCTGTTTACTTTTACTTCGCCCTTGGGGTTATAGTATTTTTAATTCTCCCGTGCCTTTATGTTGCGATAAACATTGATGTACACGGTCTGTAATTTCTGTGTTGTTATTGGGCTTTATATCTCCTCTTATATTTCAATGTCCCTATTTCTGTTTCCTATAATCATTGTTATCCACCGTTAATACTCTCTCCTATTTGCTGCGATTTATACTCCACTTTCTATTTTGGAGCTTTGTCCATTCGTTTCTTCTTCTTGCATTTGGCATCTCTTGTAATGGCCCAGAATTTGCGGATATAAGTTTCAGAATGAACATTGTTAATGTTCTAAGAAGGGAATGGTAATGGCACGATCTTGATCTGTTAAATTATCAGAATACCCTAGAAAAGACTGAATCATCAAGGAATATTTTCTTGATATTTTAGAGGTTTAAATAGAACACAAGAGTCGTGTAACATGGCACATGATGACGTTAGAGTCTGTGAATCATCACGTTTCATTAGAACTCAGCATGACTTACTATAATATAATCACGTTGATTAAGTGTCATTATATTATACTAACTCATGCATCAGTTCTCAACATTACTTCAATAACATTCATATTTTAAGCTTGAAAGTTTACAGAATATAGAAACTAACAGTTTCTATATGATGTAACACTGATAGCACAAAGAGATTAATGATTCAGATAAGAATAGTTATAAAAATATCTCCAGAAATATATAGGATATTTATAATGAAAGATACGATAATATCTCGGAATATCTAAGATCAGGGGATGATAGAAACCATTATCTGCAAGGGTTTAGAGTAAGGAGCGAGATATTCACTAAAGACTTTAGCAGACATTGAATCATTTGGATTCTTTGAAATCAAACTTATTCTTTGTGATTTGTCCACGGCTTTCTTCCTAGTTTCGCATAATCTACTTTTCGGTACTAAATTTTCTATTGAATGTTTCCAATATAATGATACACAGGAAGCACGAGGAGGTATATAATTTCGGACGAGAATATTTACGAAAATATCCTCAGAAATATCGAAGATATTGATGATGATATTTTGGAATTTTTAAGTTCGATGGTTGATGGAGAAAGATTTTTCCGTAAAATTTTAACATGACTTCGGATCAAGATATTCTCTAAAGATTTCAACGGATCCAGAATTATCTGAATTCTTTGAATATAGGGTATGGTCCTTGTATTTGTCCTTGGTCTTCTTCATGGTTAACTCTATCCATTTTCCAGTTCCAACGTTTCTGAGCTTTTCCAACATATTATTCTTTATCATCAAACTTTCGACGACTAAGGTCGTTTACAGTTGCCTACAGTTTCTGCTACTTCATTCAGCTTTTTCAAAGTTCAATGTATTGATTCGTAAGCTGGGTGCCTTTTCAAAATTTCAGAATGAAAGATCATAATTTTAAGAGATAAATGTTATATGGATACATATAACTGTTGATGTAGATATGCTGTGAGTTTTCAAAGTACTGATAGCTGATTCCCGGTAATTGGTAAGGCAGTTTTCGTTACAAGATGCGGATGAGTATATGATAGGGATTCAATGAATAAATATAATGATTTATCAGAGAGATTTAAACCAAGAAGCAACGAGGTTGCTGGTACGTCTGCTAGTAATATGGTATAATATGAAAAATTCCCCGGTAACAATAAAAGAACACGTATATATATCAAGGTTATAATAAGGTTGTTTCGTACGAAAAGTCGAAGTTGACTTGTTGGAGCTGTGACAAAATTGGCTAATTTGGAAAGAGATTGCAAAGTTATTTTCGATAATAATAACGCTAAAGGAATTAGCACAGCTACGTGTTAAACATTTACTCAATTTTCTAGAGTTTTCAGGTGCATAATAATATGCATCGATCTTTTCTTCCATAGGTAATGTGCAGTTGGTTCATCCTTTCGATTGAGGTGTTTTCAAGAATCATGAAAGGTTTGAACGCAGAATGTAATCGTGAAGATACAAATGATGTTTAAGACGAAATCAAGTGGCAACTTGAAGAATTGTTTAGTTTCATATGTTATAAACAATATTTTAATTCATTTTAATTGTCCAATGTTATTAGTCCACAGTCGATAGTCCACAGTTGACAGTGCAATCATTCATATATAGTTTAATATATAATATTCGAATTAATTAATACATGTCGTGACCCGTATACGTCTCAGACTCGATCACAACTCAAACTATATATATTATTGTAGAATCAACCTCAATCCTGTATAGAGAACTCGATCATTACTGCATATAGAGTGTCTATGGTGATTCCAAATAATATATATAGATGCGTCGATATGATATGTCAAAACCTTGTATACGTGTCCCGATATTTAAAATGCGTAAATAACAATATTTAAATGACGATAAATAAAGTGCGTAAAATAAATAACAGAAATTAAATGACGATAAATAAAATTGCGAGAATTAAAATTGCGATAAATAAAATACGATAAATAAAAGGTAATACAGAATTAACAGTTAGCTAGGAACAGTTAGCGTGGATTCTTAACAAAATTTCTCATAATTAATTTGTTTGTTTCTAACAAATTTTATTTTGTCCAATATTTTTTTCATTATGCCACTTGTTTAATTCTGATAATTGAAAATCCAAATATGAAATTAGATGAAAATAGTTATTCTGCGGTGAACTGATTCGTATATCTGTGGATGTAAGTAGGATAGTAATTGACTGTTGAATCAGATTTGAAAGAATGTACAGTGTACTTATTAATGTGAAATCTAAATATTCCTCGGGTATTACCTACCCGTTAAAATATTTTCACCATTAACAGTTTGTACGACAGAATTTTAAATTACAATCTTTATGAAAAATATATATACATATATATTTTCTTCAGATGTAATATGAATTTAATGAGTTAATATGCTATTAATCTCATTCGGTTTACCGTTAGAATAAGAATATATAATCTTTAAAACATTAGAGATTACATAATCGCCATGTCGAACAAAGATAAATAATGTAGAACATCATGTAGAACGATGCTTATACTCGAAGTACAGAATGAAATATTGGGGCATGTGATGTTGAAACTTGTGTTGTTGGTGGTACTGTTGATGCCGGTGATGTTGTTGAAGCTGGTACATTTTGCACCATATTCTCCAAATTTATTACTCGAGCACGAAGTTCGTTGACTTCTTGTATTACTCCGGGATGATTGTCGGTCAGAAGGAGTGGATAAATAAGGTTCAAAAATTGGGATATCATTTAATCATTGCGAGATATACTGGGAATGAAGGTGGATATGGTGTTTCGGATAGGTTCGCCGGTAAGTGCTTCGGGTTCTCCATCAAGAGGTGAATTCGGTTGGTGGAAAGGATCGCCCTCTTTGCGTCTCCATCAGTTAAGTCATCTGCGAACCCATCCCAAATTCATCCAGGATTGAAGATGACTAGTTTGGTTGATCCATTTCATTTACACTACTTTCGGAGCTTAGGTGAATATCCATGTCGGAATAGATGTTGGAATAACTATCAGAATCTGAAGGACTCGAACTAGTTGAGGGATTCATCTCGTACGATCGGATGAAGGATTTTGATAAGAAATGATTATAGGATGTAGATTAGTACCCTGCAATACATAATTTACATATGCATATATAATACCAAAATCCCATAAGATATGAAGTAGCAGATGCGCTAAGATATGAATTTTGTCTATACACTATTCATGCAAAGTTTACTGTAACAGATACGCTAAGATATGAAGTAGCAGATGCGCTAAGATATGAATTTTGTCTATACACTATTCATGCAATCATTGCAGTAAAATGTGTCTAGACTAAGATTGATAAGCAAGTGATTCCCTAAGAATGATAAACAGGTAATTTTCGACACAAAATGATAAGCAAAACCTTTGACATGCAGACACGGTCTAAGTCCAGACTCACTAATGCATCCTAATGACTTATCAGTCATCACACTAATGCAGACCTGGTTCGGTAAGACCACCGCTCTGATACCAACTGAAAGGACCCGTCCTAATCCATCCGGACGAAGTCCATATTGATTATAAATGATTCACAACAGTTAATTACATCGCGAGGTACTTGACCTCTATATGATACATTTTACAAACATTGCATTCGTTTTTGAAAAGACAATCTTTCATTACATCGAAAGTTGACGGCAGGCATATCATTTCATAATATTTCTAACTATAATTGACTTAATTATAATCTTGATGAACGCAACGACTCGAATGCAACGTCTTTTTGAAATATGTCATGAATGACTCCAAGTAATATCTCTAAGATGAGCAAATGCACAGCGGAAGATTTCTTTGATACCTGAGAATAAACATGCTTTAAAGTGTCAACCAAAAGGTTGGTGAGTTCATTAATTTAACATAAATAATCATTTCCATTATTTTAATAGACCACAAGATTTGTATTTCTCATAAACATACGTCCCATGCATAGAGACGAAAATATCATTCATATGGATTGAACACCTGGTAACCGACATTCACAATATGCAGATAAGAATATCCCCATAATTCCGGGATCCTCCTTCGAACATGATATAAATTTCAAAGTACTAAAGCATCATGTACTGTGGATGAGGCTTGTTGGGCTCGATAGATCTATCTTTAGGATTCGCGTCAATTAGGGTGCCTGTTCCCTAATTCTTAGATTACCAGACTTAATAAAAAGGGGCATATTCGATTTCGATAATTCAACTATATAATGTAGTTTTAATTACTTGTGTCTATTTCGTAAAACATTTATAAAAATTGGGCATGTATTCTCAGCCCAAAAATATAAAGGGTAAAAAGGCAAATGAAACTCACAATATTGTATTTTGTAGTAAAATACATATGACGAAACTGAACAATGCAGGGTTGGCCTCGGATTCACGAACCTATAACATTTATATATATATTAACATATAAAATGGTAATCAAACAAATTTATATATTATTACAGATTTAATTTTTGTTTTAATTAGGTTTTTCATTAATAACCTTATTAATTATATTTATTAATATTTATAATAAAGGTATTAATATAGTTATGTTATGTGTAGTAAATATAGTTTCATATACTAATAGTTGTTTGATAAAATAATATTGATAATAATAATAAATAAAAGTTGTTTAATTTTACATTAATAATAATAATAGTTATTATGATAATAATATTGATAATATAAAGATAATAATATTAATGTCAAAATAATAATAATGATAGTAATAATAATAATTTTGATAACATGATAATTTCTCTAATAACGATAATAATAATAATAGTAAAAATGATACTTTTAATATGATAGTTTTTAATAAAAATGATACTAATAATAATATTAATGATATTATTAATAATAATTTTAATAATACTAATAATAATAACAATAACAACAACAACAACAACAACAATAATAATAATAATAATAATAATAATAATAATAATAATAATAATAATAATAATAATAATAATAATAATAATAATAATAATAATAATAATAATAATAATAATAGGATAAGAATAAGGATAAAAATACTGATTTTATTTTATACCTAATAAAAAGAGGATCGGTGGTGTGGTTGGCATCCACAAATAGATCGAGAAGGCAGAGCACAACTCAGAAACATATCACAATTCATAGAACCCTCGATCCATTAATCGATGAATTCGATCCACAACAACTCAAGATATACCCGTCATTTATTCAAAATCATCGATCATCATCCATCTTCATCGATCAATCATCTTTATTAATCCTAAACATTATCGTTATCGAATAACAACAGATAATCGAAGTATTAGATGGTGTTCAGTTGGTGTATGTTCCCACAAGTAAGAAAAATTGGACACCACAGCGTGTAATAACAGAGGCTGCATCAATTCATCATCGCTTGATTATGAAATCGGTCCAGTAATTGTTCCAGTCGGTAAAAGCTGTTATTGTTATTTATTTGCTTATCAATTTATGTAAATTTATATTTTTTTATCATCATCATTATAAATTAGTAATCAATTCATTCAAATTTATGGTTTTGTAATCTATTTGTTTGATTTGACTGTTTATAGCTGAAATATAAAATAGATCCAACAAGAAGCAGTATAGTAATCATATAGCAGTGATAGTTATAAGGTAATTTAGTTGTTTTGTTTTACCATGGTTTAAACAAAAAATAAAAATGAAAATGAAAACGAGTATGGCAACTTACGGTTGTCATGGTTGATTATATGATGATAATGGTTTGAGTTTGATTGAATAGCCTAGGAAAAATATTATGCTTGTATCCTTATGTTCTTGTGTTGATTTCGAAAACGAATAGGGAGAATCCTTGTGTTCTTGTGTTTTGATGGTTTGGGCCAGAAAAAAAATAAAAAACAGGAACAACCATGAGCTAACAGTGGAGATGGTGGTCAGGTGGTGGGATTTCGTTTGATAAAGGGTAAATGGGTGTTTGGTTGTGCTGGGTGTTTGCAGGTTCGAACAAGACAGAAATATTGTTGTAGTTTATAAAGGTTGAAACAGAAACGAGGTGCAGCTGTAGTAGCTCAAGTAGACAGGAGGTTATCAGGGTTTTTGATTTAAACAGAATCATGTAATATTAGATGGTGGTTTGGGTTAAAGAGGGTGTTCGATGGTGGTGGTAGTTTAATGGGGAAGTGGTGGTTGTATGTTGTCTGCTGTCGAAAAAAGAATGAAACAGAATAGTACAGTAGTTGTCGAGTAATATCAAATGGGTATTGGTTGTTTGGCCGAACATGAACATAGATAGCAGAAACAAGCAATCATATATGGTGATGGTTTGTGAGGTACCTTAGATGCTTGAAAGAAGCAACAACAATAGCTGCAATTGTAACAGAAAAGAAGTTGCAGCAGTTGCACTTCGTTGGTGGTTGATTGAACATGAAATAGAAGGCAGAGTTGATAGTTGCAGGTGTGTTTTGGGTTTTGTATGAAAGAAGCAGCAAGCATGACATTGAAATACAAGTGGGGTTTAGTTATGCATTAAAACAGATATGTAGCAAACAGTATGACAGACAGTTTCTAGCAATATGTAATTATGCATATATAGAGAATGGTGGTTGTTTTAGTAAACAATAAACCGAATGATAGTAGTAAAACAAGTGATTTTGTGTTGCGCTTTTGAGGTGATTTTTGATGAGTTTGTTCGAATTAGGAAGAAGAAATAGAGTAGAAGAATGTAAAGAAAATAAGGATGGTGTTTGATAGTTAATTGGGTTGCTTAATGTTACTAGATTCGTAAATATAATATGAATATCTAAATAGCTGTAAAGTTGTTATCTTAGGTGAGGTTTGATCAAGAAAAGGAACACATAAAGTTGCTTAACATATCCGTAAATTTTGGAAATAAAACATAGCTGATCGGACCCCACTATAGAATTTTTGCAAACAACTCATAATCTCGTGATTTCAGTTTGTAGTTTATCTGGCAAGTACTTTAATTAGTGATGGTGTTGATTGTCAAAGATAAATAGAAGTAGAAACAATCGATTATCAATAATGGTTAACAAGTAGGTATAATGCATGCATGTGTGTGTGTTATAAAGTTAAAGTGTTGAAAGAAGTAAAAGCAAAGAAACAAAAATGGTGATGTAGTGTTCGAAAGAAAACAAGAACATATAGTAGTTGGTTTTGTCATGCTTATGCATGTAGGGTATATATATATATTGTTAATAACACAATTATGATATTTATTAATGTGTCAATATGAAAACAAATGTGTAAAAAAAAAAAATAATAATTTCAATTTCCACTAACAAATAAAATCATATACTAGATTTTTAACGTATATCAATTTATTATATATATACATATATTTATATATACATATCTATTTACAACAAGTTTTTCGTGAATCGTCGGGAATGGTCGAAGGTCAAATAAATATAGTTCAAAATTTTTAGACTCGACATTACAGACTTTGCTTATCATGTAGTAATCATAATAAAATTAAGTTTAAATTTGGTCGGAAATTCTCGGGTCATCACAACGTTCACCAGTTACGAATGAGTTGTATACATTACACAACATCCCTTCTGAAGAACGTGAGGAGTATAACTTGGAGAAAAAGATGTATTGTAATTTGACGAGTGCTCTTGATGATCCGATTTTCCATCAATTTCTGTGTCATGATAATTCATTCAAGATATGGGAAGCACTTCGTACTTTCAATGAAGGAAATTCATCTTAGAGAACGAGAAAAGGTTTTGAGCTAAAAGCTGAGTTTGATCGTTTTCACTGGCAAGTTGGAGAGTCTATTACAGAATTGGTTGAAAGATATCGTAATTTGCTAGCTGAAATACATAAGCGTGATGTAACTATTGAAGAGAAAGACAAAGTGACATGTCTAGCTAGAGCATTACCATTAGAATGGAATGGTTTTGTATTAACTATGAAAACTAGTGGAGAATTAGCTACTGCTACAGTGAACTCGTTTATTGCAAGACTTCAGGAAGAAGAACTAGAGTTGTTAAACAAAGTCAAGAGGTCTAAACAAGTTCAAGACACCAAAATGTACTGTCCAAATGGTTACACACCGCCTAAGTCGGCTCATGCACCATTTCAAACAGCCTTTGCTACGAACAATCAGAATATGTATGGTTTGAATGTTAGCAGTGCACCTATTCAACAAACTTCATATCCACCACAAGTTTCACCATGTTCACTCAACAATCAATCACAGCCTACTTCGAATACTACTGAGTCATCTACGTAGACTGCATCAGATGTTCTTTCTGCACTTAAGATCGAAAACATGAGGAAAGTCGGTGAAGAAAAGATTAGTGAAGATATAGCTTTGCTGTCAAGCCTTGTTAATTCTTATGATAGTTATCTTGATGGTCGCGTAGGTAATATTCATCTAACAACTGAAGATTATCATCAACTTGATAAGAACGAAGCCAAAAAGATGGATATTATGTGGGGTATGGCAAATCTTGTGAGACATGCTAGAGATTATGAAGAGCGAACTGGGAAACCGATTAGTCTGACCAAAGATACAAAACTGAGTTTTGATATGAATACTGTTACTTGCTTCAACTGTGGAGAATTAGGTCATTTTTCAAGATAGTGCACAAAACAAAAGAAGCAGGGTAATCGTAATCCGTTCAAGAATCAGAATTATACTTCTCAGAGTCATTCAACTAAACGTGAGATCTACATTACTGATAAAGTAAGTGAAGCTAATGCAGCTGAAAGTCCGTACAAATCTTTGGTTGTTATTCATGGAGACGATGATGATTGGTCTATGAAGTTAAATGTGGCTGACCAACAACCTAAAGCCAACATGGCAAAGATCATCGAAGTAGAAGAAGACTGCATCACTAGTCAAAACATAATTGATAAGCTGACTGCTCGTGCTGAAAGAGCTGAAGAATTGTCAAGAACCATTCGAAGAGAGAAGGTTCAGAAGCAATTTGTGAGAAAATTCAAAAAGGCACGTAATTCGGTTCCTCGTACACCTGAATCTGGAAGTGTTTCACCGACATCATCAGAGGACTACTACTTCAACAGTTGGAAGGATAAGTATGGTGATACCTCAGTGTTTGAAGACAGTCTAGAAGCAGATCATAGTGAAGAAACATTGGTTGATGCTGATAAGGAATTAGACGAATGGGGTAGAATGATTGATGTTGAATTGGAGATGTTAGTTCTTTTGGGTGAAGGTTCAGATCTCGAGAGTGTAAATTCAGAAATTGATGATTCATACAAGACTTCAGAATCAGTGGTTAAAGATAAAGCTGATCATACTGGGGTAGATCAAACTGATTTTGAAGCATTGAACAAGCAAGTAGTAGACTTATTGAAGATGTGCTTATCAGCTAGTGATCTTGAAAAGGTTTCCGGTTTGATAAGAGCTAAGGATATATGGGATAAACTTGAGCAGATTCATTTGGGTAACGATGCTGATACTTCAGAGTTTCTTACAGACTCATCAGAATCAGAAGATGAGCTCGAAGATGGGAAGAAGACAGATTTCTTTGCATTTATGGCTGAGACTTCCTCATCAAATAATGCTCAACAGGTATCTTCTGATCTATCTACTGTTATTGAATGTGTTAAATGTGCTGAATCTAAGGTGACAATAGATAATTTAACTAAGGCATATGCGGAGATGAAAGAAAAATGGCATGCTGACCATGTGACCACTAAGGTTGAAAGAGCAAATCAAAGTTTATAAAAAACAACTTCACGATCTTAAATGTTATAACTTTGATATAAATCAAGCTTTAGTTAAACGTGTTGACACAATAAACGAATTGAAGAAATAAAATGAATGTGTTAAAGCTGATTTAGAAGCTATGTCAATTAAGATGAAATGTTTGGCAAGTGCTTCATAAAGGAATGCATTGATGGTGAAATTAAATGACAACAATGGAAAGGGTATTGGATTAAAGGTCGTAGCTCCACCGTTTCAGAACAAATTTGTTAATGCAAATGTTGTTGATGGACGACTAGAAGACTGTATTCCACCTAGTTATGAGGACTATGTTGAGAAGAACAAAAAGTGTAGCTCAAATGAGAATGCACCTTCTGATGATACCACTGAAGGATCTTTAGATCATGAGGATTATAAGAAAACTGGTCTAGGAGATAAGTCGGAGAAAAGGAAGGTGATAACACCTGATGAGCCAATTCGGATTATGAAAAATCCAAAGTTTGCTAATAGAGTGGTTCCACCAGTTACACCTAAACCTGTATCTAAACTTGTTCCTAGAAAGAGTTCAAACGATTCTAATGTTTTTGCAAAAAACACAAGATCCCTCTTCCTCTAACTCTAATAATCAATATCAATCTAGAGGATATAGAGAATTTTGACAATGTTTTAGTTGTAGTGTGTTTGGACACATTGCTGCTAACTGTCCTACAAGGTTTAGAACACCAAGACGTAAGATTGACCTCACATATGATGATCACCGATCACCTCATGCTCACAGAACAGGTTCACCTGTTCGTGATGAAGTTCGCACTAGAAGACATACGACAAATGTTGTATATGGAGAGTATAAGAGAAAGAACTTCAATAGGTCAATTTCCCCTGTGAAGATTAAGGTTCCTAAGAAGGATACCGAGGCAAGAGTTTCCGAATCAAGTGATCGAGGTAAAGCCTATGAATTTAAGGCACGATCACCTTCGCAAAAAGCTAGTCGTAGGAAATATTTTTCCCGTACCAGACCACGAGGTGAATCGCTCTGAAGATGAGCAAAATGTGCAAAAACCAGAAGAGAAATGTTGCTTCTTCTAAACTGTCTAAGTTTATGGTTTCAGACGACGAGGTTCCACCTGACTCAAATGGGAAATGGATGGAAGTTCAAGCTATGGGTGTTAATGGACAACCTACTACCGTCCGGGCGTAGGTTCCCATTATCAATTAATTTTTTAATGTGATATGCAGGGAACCAGGCTACCTGCAAACAACACCTGGATAGTGTATAGCGGCGCTTTGAGACATACGACTGGATAGATATCTCTTCTCTCGGATGTACACCCAATTAAGGGAGGTTATGTTGCATTTGCTGGAGCTAAAGGTGGTCACATTTCAGCTCAAAGTTTATTGAAGAATGATAAATTAGTTTCGACAAAGTAAACTACTGTCAAGAGCTTGCAAACAATTTGTTATCGGTTTCACAAATCTGTGAAAAATCCTTCAAAGTAGCATTTGATGAAAATTTCACCTACATTTTGAAACCACAGTTTGTGATTCCTCCAGAAACGATTTTGATGAAGGCTCCTAGACAAGCTAATTTATACATGCTAGATATGAATGTTGCTACTTCAACTGCTGAACATCATTGAGCTTTTGTTTCTAAAGTGACTAAACAAGATTCTATTACATGGCACAAACGCATAGGTCATTTAAGTTTTCGGAAGATGAACCATCTGGTTCATAACAATCTTGTAGAAGGTGTTGATCTTAGATCTTTTTAGATTCCAGGAACATGTGTTCCGAGTAAGAAGGGTAAGCAGAGCAAGAAAGCTCATAAGTTGGTGAAGTACAATCCTATCTCTGCTCCACTTGAATTGTTACATATGGATCTTTTCGGTCCAATCCGTTTGAAAGCATTGATGGAAGTAAGTATTGTCTGGTGGTAACTGATGATTATTCAAGATTCTCTTGGGTAATGTTCTCGAAAGAGAAGTCCGATACGTTTGAGAACTTGAAAGTGCTAATCAATCGATTAGAGACAGGTTTTAATTTGAAGGTCAGAAAGATTCGTTGCGACAACGGTACAGAATTCAAGAATCAGTTTCTTGCAGGTTTTCGTATTGAAAAAGGTATCAATATACAATTCAGTTCTGCATACACTCCATAGATGAATGGTGTTGCTGAAAGAAAGAATAGGATTTTGATTGAGACTGCTAGAACTATGCTAGCTGATTCATCTTTACATGTTCATTTTTGGGGTGAAGCTGTTGCAAATGCTTGTTACACTATGAATCGGGTATTAACTATTAAACGACTGGGTAAGACTTGCTATGAGTTATTACATGGGAGAAAACCATCATTGAAGCATCTAGAACCATTTGGTGCCCCGTGTACCATTTTGAAGAGAAAACCAGGAAGTAAGTTTGATTCGAAAGTGGTTACTGGAGTATTTCTCGGTTACCGTTCCCCTAACAAGCGAGTTTTCAACAATGAGACGAGATGTGTTGAAGAATGGTCTAAAGTTGACGTCCAACGGAATTACACAAAGACTGCTACCAAAAGTCATCCTTGGATCTACAACTATGATGAGCTGATTGATTCATTTAATCTTTCTCCAGATCAGACGGAGAATGAAGTAGAGTTACAAATGCGGTTTGATTTATAGAACGAGCCATAAGTGTTTGCACCTACTCTAACTCCATTACCTACTATCGTTGAACCAGCACAAGATTCAGATCAAGATGTTGATCCAGTGTACGATACCTGCAGATCTGATATTTCAAGTGACAATTCTGATAATCCTGAAGATGGAGATACCACGAATCTACATCGAGAAATACCTGTTCCCACGCACCCAGTTCCCAGAACTACAGCTGCTCATCCTAGAGAGAACATTATTGGAGATCCGAATGCATGCGTTAGGACAAGAAGTCAAGTTTAGTTTGATGGTCAAGTTGATTCTCATATGAAAGCCGCTGCTGTATATTACGAGTACTCATGTCATATTTCTAGAATAGAGCCAAAGACAACAAAAGAAGCTTTGAAGCATGTTGATTGGGTAATGGCTATGCAAGAAGAGATTCAGCAATTTCATCGTCTAGATATTTGGAAGTTAGTTACTAAGCCGCATGGTGCAAAAGTAATCGACCTCAAATGGGTTTGGAAATGCAAATTCAACGAAGATGCCAATGTTACCCGTAACAAAGCAAGATTTGTTGCTAAAGGTTATCAGCAAGATCCTGAATTTGATTACGATGAAGTTTTCGCTCCTGTTGCTAGATTGGAAGCGATTCGCATTTTCTTGACTTTCGCGTCTTTTATGAAGTTTAAAGTTTATCAAATGGATGTTAAGAGTGCATTTCTTTATGGTAAGCTAAATGAAAGAGTATATGTCAGTCAACCTCCAGGTTTTGAAGATCATCTTCATCCTGACAAAGTTTACCGATTACGTTGAGCCCTTTATGGTTTATATCAAGCTCCTAGAGCTTGGTACAGACAGTTATCGAGTTATCTGATTGAAAAAGGATATCAAATGGGCACGGTAGACTGTACTCTGTTCACAAAAGTTCAAGATGACGACATTATTTTAGTCCAGATTTATGTTGACGATATTATCTTCGGTGCTACTAAGCAGGAACTCGTTGATGAGTTTGAACAGGTGATGAAGGACGAGTTCGAAATGAGTAAATTGGGCCTCTTACACTACTTTCTTGGTTTACAAGTCAAACAGACTAGTAATGGTATTTTTCTTCATCAAGCAAAGTATGTAAATGATATACTGAAACGTTTCGGTATGACTCAAGAACGTCCTATGTCAACTCCATTAGCTTTTAATCATGGTATTTCGCTAGAGTGCGAAGGAGAGCCTGTTGATCCTACATACTATCGAGCAATCATCGGATCGCTCATGTATCTCACTGCGTCTAGGCCATATATTATGTTCGCAACATGTCTGTTTGCTCGTTATCAAGTTAATCTGAATACAGTTCATCTTACAGCTACCAAAAGAATTCTACGTTATCTGTTGCATTCGCCAAATCTCGACATCTGGTATTCGAACGATGAGAAGTTTAATCTTGTAGCCTATAGCGATTCAGATTATGCTGGTTGCAAAATCAACAACAAGTCTAAATCAGGAGGATGTCAATTTCTAGGTGAAAGGCTGGTGACTTGGCAGTGAAAGAAACAAACTGCAGTTGCTCTTTCCACGCGTGAAGCTGAATATATAGCTACTGCTAGTTATTGTTCGTAAGTTGTTTGGATCCAACAACAACTTCGCTATTACGGGCTAAAAATCTCTTTCTCTCCTCTTTATATTGATAATACTGCTGCTATAGCGATCACTAAGAATCATGTTCAGCATTCTAAGACTAAGCACATAGGTGTTAAATATCATTTTCTTAGGGATTGCCATGAGAAAAAGATTATTGAGGTTAAGAGAATAGGTACTAAGGACCAAAGGGCTGACCTATTTACTAAGGCTTTTGATAAACCTAGGTTCTTACTCCTACTAGAGATGAATGGCATTGTTGATCAAGATAAAGTAATTTCGGATGTTGTGTGCGAGGGTTAGTCAAGCTTTTAGACTTTGCATGTAGGATGCATGATATGTAGATTTTTGGTTGATTAATTATCTGTATTACATATTATTTTTGCTTTCTGTCTGCATTCCTTTGCGTGATTTATCTCATGTTTGCATGCTAGTCAGTAGTTATTTTCTGTTTGGTTTAAATGCTAAAACACAAAAAGATTTTATATTTCAGCATTTTAGGGGGAGTATATGTTATCAGCAGAAAATACCTAAAAAGTGAAAAATGCCTCACCAGAAAATCTTAAAAAGTTGAAAAATCCGAAAATGAGCTTGTTTTGATTAATATGTTGGAGATGAAGAAATTACTGTACTGAAAATTGATATATTTGATTAGTAATGACTGATTTGAACGTTTATGTCTATCTGTTGTGTGATGTACTGATAGATGTGACTTATGAATTCTTGGCATTAGACAATCATAATAAGAATAATGATCATCTAAGATTCAGAAGTCATGGACGATCTGTAGCATTTGAAGGTAATCACCTAATTATCTCTGAAACTATATGAAATGATAGTTGTTGAGGAACACAACAGTCGGTTGAGGGTATCCCCTATCATAATTTATAATCGTTAGAAAAAGTTGATGTTGGATTTCCCCAAGCAATATTCAACGTTGCTCTACCAATTCAGCTTCACAGCTATGAATGGGACATTCAATAGATCATTTAAGGGGTTGAGGATTATCTGTTTGGCTGGTGCATACCACGTTGTCACAGGCCTGAGACTTAATAATCGAAACTAAACTCTGAAAATACAGAGAAAATTAGTTTATGTCGAAAGTAAGTGTCCCTTCTCACTTAAGGTCGAAAAGTATAATTCCATATTGCGGACCGTTCAAGCATTTAAGGGAGAACACCTTCGAGTGATCTGAGCACACAACATAGAAACATGAGTTCATGCATAAAAATGGAAAATCCATTCATGATGGCATTCAAAATCAATATATCAAAAGACATTGATATGCTGAAAAATAAAATATCAAAAGAAAATGAATGTCAATATAATTGGCGTATCAAGATGGCAAAGTTCTGAAAAGTATGAAGAATGCTGATTCATGATGTGCTCATAAAGAACTCATATCATTCTTAGTGTGACGCCCCCGCGCAGCTTGAATTGTTTAATCACGACGTTCACACTGAACTATCAAGATTCTTGTCGTCTGCAATATAGAGTTATATCCATTAAGACTGTAAGTTGGAAAGATACTTACCTAGATATACTCTAATTAAATATATATATGAAAGTTTAACTTTCGATTCCGTTTTCCATGACAGCTTGAACATAAAGAAGTTAAGGGCCTCAAGATTTATTTCGTGTGACGACTGGTCATCAGGCAAGTCGGCTTTAACTGTATACCAATCCCCGTGGTAAATGGTGCGCCTATTTGGATAATCCAATATACTCTGAGATCAGCTGAGCCAACTAGATTGAAGATTGTCAACACATTGGTTGAAGCCAAAGGCTGACAGGGTTATTCAAAATGCCGTGAGAACCATCCTGTTCAATTTGAATGAAGTACATGGAAAGAGATAACGGAAAGTTACTTGTAATGAATTGACAACCTAATAAAAATGCACAATCATAAGTGATGGAAGAATCAAGGATTAATGAACTTAGCATGAACTCAAAAATCATTGCTTTATAGTGTTCAAGTAATTAATGCCAACATGATTGTCGAAGTGTCCGGAATGAATATGTTCATGTTTAAAGAGGATTGATATCAGTAATTACATGAAAATAGACATAGACTGGATAATTAGGAATGAACGACAGAAATTGATTCAATATGTCAGTTCTGATCCATTTTTAAAATAGTTAATCATCTTGCTCACAAAAAGAATTTGGATTTGTATGTCTCATATATCTGTACTGTTATTTTGTTTGCATTGAAAACTATAAAACAACAAAAAGATTTTGGTTTGCATGTTATTGCATTTCATGATAGAATGTCTTTCATTTGCATAATTTTAGGTGCATGACATTTTGCATCAAAAAATCCATAAAGATTTTATCATTTCCTTGTTTTTCTGATTATCCTCTGAGTGCATAACGACATCTGAAAGAACTTTATTAAGATCAAGATATTGGGCCACCAAATCTATGAGATAGAAGTTTGTGGAGCTTGTGACTATTTGAAGGACATTGATGATTTAGATTGCTAATAAACTTAAGTTGACATTACACTGTAGGATTTACTCTTGGAACACAGGATGATTAGAGTAATAACCTTGTTTAGGTTAGGATTTTATCTGCCTAAGTGTTAATGGTCATTTCTTGAAGGTTTAGTGATTTTTGACTCAAGTTGAAAGTGCTTGTTAGATCTAAGATTGCCGAACGAGTCGAAATCCTAAGGTTGTAAAATTTTGAAATTTTGAAATTGCCTAAGTGCTCACTCGCACGCGTGAGACATGACTCGCACGAGTCAGTGCACAGTTGATGATCAACCGTGTAGACCTTTGAGCTCACTTATTTGTCTTGAATTTATTGATCACTCGTCTGCAAGAGCTTACACGTGTGATTTACCGCACGAGTCACCACACGGTTGACTCACTCGCTTAAGAATTTTGCATCAGCCGTGTACCCTGTCTGAAACCATATTACTGTTCAAACGTGTCAACAGTGACACGAGTAACTATATCACTCACACGGTTGATCTCTCAGCCGCATGTGTGACACTGTCACTCGTACGTTTCATTCTGTTTAACATATTTATGACACGTTGATGCAAATGCTTTAATACTTTATGTTGATTGATTTATATATCTAACATCTCTGTTAACATTTCAGTTTCTGTTTAGATATCATCAGATGGCAGAACAACAAGTAAACATTCCGGTTGTTAACATTGAAGGACAGGGGGAGCAACAAGTTAATCGACAAGCTAATCCTCAAGCTAATCCTATCAATCCACCTGCTCAACAAGAAGATCCGACATGAGAAACTGCTCGTTGAGAAAGAAAGAAAAGAAACTGAATTGAAAGATAAGAAACTCCGAGCCGAACAAGCTAAAGCCGAGACATGGAATGAGATTAATGAATGGTTCAAATGTGATAGGGTTAAAGTAAATAGAAACGTTAAGGAAGACGAAGATCGTCAAAGTTGGTGGAGACAGAACGTTGTTAACCCTGATCAAGTAGATAAGCCAGAACTCGAGCCGCAGTTTGTCAGTTTCTATAAGAAAGGTAAAAGAACCAAGAAGTACTCCAAGGGTAAAATTTTGAGTTGGGGCTATTTCAAGGAGATAAATTGTTTTGCAATCAAGAGGGAAGACGGAGTAGATTATATGGCTCGTCCAAGTCACTTCAAAACTCTACCGTACTTCGAGATCATGCAACTTGCGAAGCTGAAGATGTTGAACGCTGAAGATTGTGACCTTTCTAGGTTGTTTCAAAGAAAACTCAGATATGAGTATAAGACAGGGAAATGGGACATCTTTAAGTCAACGGCCGCTAGGTTTTCCATACACCCGACAAAGAAAAATTCTAAGGGAGGACCTATCCGTGTTATTAAGTTCTTTCCAGCTAAGTATATGAAACAATCTCCCTTGATGCCATTACCCAAGGATATCTGTAAGAACTTCAGATGGTGGTTCTATGATGAGTTGTTGGAAGAAGCAGTGATCTTGACTACAATTGAGAAGGATGATGGAAGCATACAGTTCGACAATGTGAGGATTCTAGATCCTATGTTGCTGAGGAACTTGTCGAGATTTGACGTGGAGACTCTTCACCGCCATCACATTACATTCAGAGACGATCGAAAGGAGGAAGCTATGAGATATCAACGTGTGATCAATGTCCTCTATGCATACCTCAACAGAGAAAGTGATGCTCAAAGCTCAAACCAAGTTCAAGCCAGCTGATGTGTGTCGAATACTGTGATGCTAGTTAGTAATTTTGTTTGTTTTTGTTTTTGATGATGATGTATTTTGGAGAGAGAGAGAATCTGGATATGTAATTGATATTAGACTGATGCTACTTTTGGACTTATGTGTATTTCACGAACGTTTACTTTATTGTAATTGATGTTCTAGGTCCTAGGGAGAGTTATTGATGCATGTTCTATAAGTCCCTAGACTTCTTGCCTACATTTGTGATTAGTACTTCAGTTTATGGGATACCATGATCGCTCGTTATTATCCTATCTGTATTTGTATGTGGTTACAGGTACTGCAGGAACGCGATACGGATGTTTGACTATGTTAGACTTAGTCAGACGTACGAGTGAAGCATCACTCGTATGGCTGACAGGCTCATACGCACGGTTGATGCTGAGCTAAGTCATAATTATAACCTGAATGAGAAGACACGAGTGAGTGATCACCCATACGGCTGATGAAGCCAACTCGTACGTGTGATGGATGACTCGTACGGGTGAGTCAACAGCAGGGGTATATAAAGTCTTATGTTCTTCATTTTAGGTTAAGCCTCTCTCACACACAATCACTCAGATCTGGTTCACCTGATCCGATTCTCACTCAACCCAAATCACTCCTGGTACTGAATAATAGCTCTGGGCATTAATCTAATCACAATCCTTGTTGTGGTTTGACTAATTTAATCCCAAAAAGCTACCCATATTCACTTTGATTGGTTTGATTCACTAATCCCACCTTTGTGTGAATTAAACCTATTGATCTCGAAGTTCCTAGTCATGTTTCATCAAAACCATTAAATCAGAATCCTCTAGTGATTCAGATTCAACAAACTCAATCATTGAAAACTTGGAACCTTTAAGTATGGAAGACCGAATGAGGGCTAAACGCACTGGCCAAGGTCATGCAATTACTCAACCAAACATTAATGCACCAGATTATGAAATCAAAGGACAAATCCTACACATGGTAACTAATCAATGCGAATTTAGTGATGCGCCGAAGGAAGATCCAAACGAACATCTTTGAACCTTTAATAGGATTTGTACTCTATTCAAAATCAGAGAAGTTGAGGATGAACATATCTATCTCATGTTATTTCCCTGGACTTTAAAGGGAGAAGCCAAAGATTGGTTAGAATTGTTACCTGAAGGGGCAATTGATACATGGGATGTTTTAGTTGAAAATTTTCTTAAACAATTATTTCCGGCATTTAAAGCCGTAAGACTTCAAGGAGAAATTGTTACGTTCACGCAAAAGCCAAATGAAACTCTATACGAGGCGTGGACAAGATTTGGAAAGTTGTTGAGAGGATGTCCTCAACATGGTTTAGACACTTATCAAATAGTACAAATATTCTATCAAGGATGCGACATTACTACACGAAAAGACATCGACATAGCAGCTGGTGGTTCCATTATGAAGAAAACCGCAACTGAAGCTTACAAAATTATTGATAACACTGCTTCCCACTCACATGAGTGGCAAAAAAAGACATCGTTAGATCATGTAAAGCGGCTAGAGCCGATTCTAGCCATGACTTTGATTCCATGTCCGCAAAGATAGATGCTTTCGAGAGACGAATGGAGAAGATGACTAAAGATATTCACGCTATACGAGTTAGTTGTGAGCAGTGTGGAGGACCACATTTGACAAAAGATTGTCTCAGTATTGAACAAACAATGGAACAACGAGAAAATGTTTCATACATGAACCAAAGGCCTGGAAATAATTATCAGAATAATTATCAACCGCCAAGACCAAACTACAATCAAAATCAGAATTATAACCGAAATGTTCCATACAACAACCAACAAGGTCCTAGTAATCAACAAGTATCCAACAATACTTACAACCAGCAAAGACCTATTTTTCAAAATAAACCACCACAAACCGATGATAAAAAGCCAAATTTAGAAGAGATGATGTCGAAGCTAGTTGAATCTCAAACTCAGTTTTTCACATCTCAGAAACAAACCAATGAACAAAATGCTCAAGCATTTAGAAATCAACAAGCTTCTATTCAAAATCTGGAACAAGAAGTAAGTAACCTAGCAAGGTTGATAGGTGAAAGAAAACCGGGAAGTCTACCTAGCGATACAAATGCTAACCCCCGGAATGAAATAGCTAAAGCCATTACCACGAGAAGTGGTATTACACTTAAACCACCTGAAATGTCTGTAATTTCTGATGACTCTGTTCCTGCTACACAAGCACCACAGCCTGAGCACGATAAGGAAACAGAACCAGTAGTTGAAAATGTTAATGAAGATAACAAAGTTAAGGCTAAACCTTAAGTTAAACCATACCAACCACCGCTTCCTTACCCGAGTAAAATGAGAAAAGAAAGACTTCAAGCCGAGCAATCCAAATTCTTGGATATGTTTAAACAAATAAATGTCAATCTTCCTTTCATTGATGTGATTTCAGGAATGCCAAGATATGCTAAATTTTTGAAAGATATAATCACAAATAGAAAGAAAATGGAAGAACTCTCGGCTATTACTATGTATGCTAATTGTTCTGCAGTGCTGTTGAATAAGATACCAGAAAAATTATCAGATCCAGAAAGTTTTACAATTCCATATTTTCTGGGAAGTCTTAGTTCAATAGAAGCATTGGCAGACTTAGGTGGTAGTATAAATTTAATGCCGTATTCACTATACGCTAAACTAGACCTTGGAAAATTAAAACCAACACGAATAAGCATACAACTAGCCGATCGATCAGTAAAATATCCTAGAGGGATAATGGAAAACATGCTAGTTAAAGTTGGTACTTTAGTATTTCCAGTAGATTTTGTTATTCTGGACATGGAAGAAGATTCTCGACTTCCTCTTATATTAGGAAGACCATTCTTGAACACGGCTAAAGCAATAATAGACGTGTTTGGTAAGAAACTGACCCTAAGTATAGAGGATGAGAGTGTTACCTTTTCTGTTGATAGAGCTATGCAACAACCGCAATCTGCAGATGATACATGTTATTATATTCAAACTATAGATTCACATGCAGAATTGTTAGAAGAATTTCCAGAATTACAAACAACAGGAGAATGTTCTTTAGGAGAAGGAACTGAACCAATTGATGAAGCTGAAATGTTAGCCACACTCATGGCTAATGAATACGAAACAACAACAGAAGAACTTCAAATACTAAAAGAAGAAGACATATATCGATATAAATCATCGATAGAAGAACCGCCGACATTAGAGTTAAAGCCACTTCCAAACCATTTGAAATACGCTTATTTACATGGTGAATCTGAATTACCTGTAATAATATCGTCTTCTCTTATGGAAAATGAAAAATCTCGACTCATTTCTGTGCTAAAAGCTCATAAACCAGCTATTGCATGGAAGATTCATGATATTAAAGGCATAAGTCCTTCGTATTACACACATAAAATCCTTAAGGAAGAAGGCCATAAAACCTATGTGCAACGCCAACAAAGACTAAATCCAAATATGCAAGATGTTGTAAAGAAAGAAATTATTAAACTGCTAGATGCAGGTTTAATTTATCCAATCTCTGATAGTCCATGGGTAAGCCCAGTTCAATGTGTACCTAAGAAGGGTGGCATGACTGTCATCACAAATGAAAAAATGAGCTTATTCCTACTAGGACTGTAACAGGATGGAGAGTTTGTATTGATTATAGAAAATTAAATGACGCCACCAGAAAAGATCACTTTCCCTTACCTTTCATTGATCAAATGTTGGAAAGATTAGCCGGGAATAGTTACTATTGTTTTCTTGACGGTTTTTTCGGATATTTTCAAATTCCAATAGCACCCGAGGATCAAGAGAAAACTACATTCACGTGCCCTTATGGTACTTTTGCTTACAAACGCATGCCATTTGGACTTTGCAATGCCCCTGCAACCTTTCAAAGGTGCATGATGGCGATTTTTCATGACATGATAGAAGAATACATGGAAGTTTTTATGGATGACTTTTCAGTCTTCGGTGATACTTTTGAAACATGTCTAGTTAATCTTTAACGAATACTTATTAGATGCAAGCAATCAAATCTAGTTCTTAATTGGAAGAATTGCCATTTCATGGTTAAAGAAGGCATCGTTCTTGGTCATAAAATCTCAAAGGAAGGAATTGAAGTGGATAGAGCTAAAGTAGATGTAATTGCTAAATTTCCATATCCCACCAATGTTAGAGGAGTTATGAGTTTTCTAGGGCATGCCGGTTTTTACCGACGTTTCATAAAATATTTTTCTAAAATTGCCACTCCTATGAATAAACTCCTAGAAAAGGATGCTCCATTCATCTTTTCGGATGAATGCATCAAATCTTTTAATATTCTTAAAGAAAAAACTCACTAATGCGCCGATCATGATAACTCCAAATTGGAATCTACCATTTGAACTCATGTGCGATGCAAGTGATTTTACAATGGGAGCCGTTTTAGGACAAAGGATTGAAAAACGATTTCAACCTATTTATTACGCTAGTAAGACGTTACAAGGAGCATAAAAAAATTATACAACTACTGAAAAAGAACTCCTTACTATTGTCTTTGCTTTTGACAAATTTCGTTCATATCTCGTTTTAGCTAAAACGGTGATCTATACCGACCATTCTGCTCTTAGATACCTATTTCCGAAACAAGATGCCAAACCAAGATTAATCCGTTGGATCTTACTCTTACAAGAGTTCGATATTGAAATCCGAGACAAAAAGGGAGCAGAAAACCTCGCAGCCAATCATCTTTCTCGTCTTGAAAATCCCGAATTAGAAGTTCTAAACGAATCGGCCAAACAAGATAACTTTCCTGATGAATATCTTTTGAAAATCGATTATAGTAAAATTCCATGGTTTGCAGACTATGCAAACTACTTAGTATGTGGATTCCTTAAAAAAGGGTTGTCGTACCAAAAACGAAAGAAATTCTTTAGTGATATAAAACACTATTTTTGGGAAGATCCACATTTGTTTAAAAATTGTCCCGATGGAATAATATGCCGATATGTATTCGGAGACAAAGCTAGTCAAATCTTAAACCATTGTCACACAGGACCAACAGGAGGGCATTATGAGCCTCAACTTACAACAAGAAAAGTTTACGACGCTGGATTCTATTGGCCTACAATTTTCAAAGACGCACACCTTCTTTGTAAATCCTGTGATGCATGTCAAAGGGCCAAAAAAATAAGGCAACATGATGAAATGCCACAAAATGTCATTCAAGTATGTGAAGTATTTGATATTTGGGGTATTGACTTTATGGGTCCATTTCCAAAATCTCATAATAATCTCTACATTCTCGTTGCCATTGATTATGTATCTAAAAGGACGGAAGCACAAGCTCTCCCAACTAACGATGCACGAGTTGTAGTCAATTTTTTAAAACGTCTTTTTGCAAGGTTTGGAACACCGAAAGCTTTAATAAGTGATCGGGGTACTCATTTTTGTAATAATCAACTTGAGAAAGTTCTCAAAAGATATGGAGTAACTCATAAAATCTCAACCGCTTATCATCCACAAACAAGTGGACAAGTTGAAAATACCAACCGAGCATTAAATCGTATTCTAGAGAAAACCGTAGGATCAAATCCAAAGGAATGGTCCATGAAATTGGAGGATGCACTCTGGGCTTTTAGAACAGCCTACAAAACTCCAATGGGAACCACACCTTTTAAACTTGTTTACAGAAAAGCATGTCACCTTTCAGTAGAAATTGAGCACAAAGCATTTTGGGCTTTGAAGACATGTAATCTTGATTTGCATGAAGTCGGACGTCTAGGATTAAGTCAACTAAATGAATTAGAAGAATTAAGACATGTTGCATATGAAAATTCCTTAATCTATAAGGAAAGAACGAAGAAATGGCATGATAAAAGAAGCAGAAGTTCAAAAGAATTTAAGGAAGGAGATATAGTTCTTCTTTTCAATTCACAATTCAAGCTATTTCCTGGAAAATTGAAATCAAGATGGTCTGGATCATTCATAGTAAAAAGAGTTTTCCCATACGGAACAATAGAGTTAATAAATTCAAATGGAATTGAATTTAAAGTTAATGGTTACAGAGTTAAACATTACATACATGATCTAATAGAAGTTGACAATGAAGTCAATCATAATTTCACCACCCAAGAAAACCCTCAGAATGAAAACATAAATATGTTATCAACAACATATGAAAAACCAAAATTGGAAGAAGGGAAGCTTCAAATTGGAGTGATGAAGAAGAATTCCTATACAAACCTCCCATTCCAAGAAACGAAGAAAAATGTGAACAAGAAGTTCAAGTAGAAGTGAAAGAACTAAGAAAAGATCACCCAGAAAAAGGTTAACAAACCAACTCTACTTACTAAAGTAGGTGACCCAGGTGAATTTATCATTTCTTGCTTGCTTAATGATGGTGCTATGTATAATGGACTCGCAGATTTAGGAGCAAGTGCAAATGTTTTGCCTCTTTCCTTATACAAAAGATTAGGTGTGGGTAAATTAAGACCAACCAGAATAGGTGTTCAATTATTTGATCAAACCATTAAACACCCGGTTGGAATAGCCAATAATTTACTTGTTAAAGTGGGAAGTTTGACCTTTGTTGCAAACTTTATAGTTATTAATATAGAGGAAGACCTTGATATTCCTCTAATTTTAGGTCTCCCATTTTTAGCAACCACCGAAGCGTTCATTGATGTAAGAGAAGGTAGAATGACACTTAGGGATGGTGACAAATCGGTTACCTTTATGAACCGAAAGTTTAGATCTCCACCAACCAAAAATGTTGAACCCATAAAAACGCCTATGTGTGGGGAAGATGAAGAAACACCTAATGATAACCCGATAATAAAGAACCCCGTTATTGATACGAAATTAGATGAACCCGTTTTCAACAGTTCAACGAAAAAACTTTATAAACGGATTCAAGATGCTAGGATTAAGGGGAACTTTAAGTTATGTAACCGATTAGTATCCAATTTTTCGCCTAAAGAAAAGGCAATGTTAGTTGAATTTGTGAAAGTTACAGAGGAAATCAACAATTGGCTTGAAACCAAAGTCAGAGATATACAAGCTGTTGATAGTCCAATTGAAAACGAAGTTATTCACAATTTCGATACCACAACTAACTACGTGTGGGGAGATTCAAATCTTTTAAGGATAATATGTATTTCTGTTAGAATTAGATATTCTGTTTTCGTGTAGTTCTCGAAAATGGAATACGAATGGTCTTTCCCTAGCAGACCCTAAAGAACTAGTCTTCTCCCCCCATTCTGAATTTTTATTTCTTTTAGGTTTTACGAGATGAAGAATTCCTTTGACTTGAACCATGGTCTAATGCTACACACTTTGATTACTAAACGTAATAATGACACACTCCCGAGTGAAGTGGTATCATTTATAAGAGGCAAAATGGACAAAGTGAGAAAAGAACTCAGGAACAATCATAATAAGATACATTTTGATAAAGGAAAATCAAAATCCGCAACAAAAAGAAGAGCACGACACCTTGAAAGATGTCATAAATGCGAAAAATGGTTATTGCTTTTAACCTTTTGATAATAAACGCTGAATTGTTCGCTATAAATTATTAAATTGATATTCAATAAAATTAGGTATGAGAAACCCAAATTATTGATATCATACAAAAATTTATTACATCACTGCGAAATTTACCGTTTATTCATAAGGTATAAATATCTTTAATCAATCAATCCAAAATATTTCAAAAATTCGTCAGGAGTAAAACTAGGTAAAATATCCGAAATTTCTTTACCCAAAAGAGGGACGTATATTTTTGATGATATTTGATTGATTAAAGTGGGATAAAAGACCAAAAAGATTTTTAATTTTAATTTTTACCTTGTTTTTTTTAAATTTTTTTTTATATAAGTTGTAAAACTAATATATTTAAATATTAATGATATTTGTATGAAATTTTTAATTTTATGCATTTTAAATTTAAGTTTGGTGTGAATTTAAAAACAAAAATTTACTTTATTTCATTAAGTTAAAAATATGATTTTTAAAATTCGTCGTGAGTTGAAGACTAGGTCGTTGAACCGAAATTGCTTTACCCGAAGGCGGGATGAGAAATTTTATTATCATTATTTTTAATTTTAACGATCTAAAGTATGCCAAAAACATTAAAAAAATCCAAAAACCTTAGCTTTTAAAACAACGCTTTAAAACGAAAAATTTTAAAATTTTGTCGAGAGACGCACTAGGACAAGGATCCGAAACGCCCTCATCCTAAAAAGAAACAAAATTTTTAAAATTTAATTAATTATTTGTTTTAATAAGCTAAAAAAAAAAGCTGGACCCCATGCGATCGCATGGGGTTTGCACTACACAACCATGCGGTCGCATGGCCCTGAATATCTAGACAGAAACAAAAGCTCATCGAGCTATTCTGTCTTCCACAATAACACACACACAAACACACGAAAACTCTCCCAAAAATTCACATAAAATCACCAATTTTCAACCAAAATTCACGAAATTTCTCACTACAATCCGCTCTAATCATGCCTATATTCAGGTGGGGAGGTAGGAAGGTAAAAATTTCACCCCTAAACTTTTAAATTTCCTAATTTTTGTGATAATTACAACTATTTTACCTAATTTGATTTTGTTAATTTCTAGTGTAATTAGAGTTAAATTGTTAGTATATTATGCATGTATAACCAAGATTGATGCTATTTAACATGATTTGAAGCCAAAAACTTCAAAATTTTTAGAAATCTAGGGTTGGTGTTTGATAATGCTAAAAAGGAACATATATTTCATAGCATTATCCCCCAAGAAATACAAGATTTTGGTTGTAATTGTTCCATTTTCAAGTAATATTCGTTTATATTAAATAAGTGCGAAGACAAAAGGCGAAAACGACGAATTGAAGACAGAAAGGTCCAAAAAGCTCAAAAGTACAAGATACAATCAAAAAGGTTCAAATTATTGATGAGGAACGTCTAAAAATGACAAAAGTACAAGTTACAAAACGCAAAGTACACGATATAAAATTGTACGAAAGGACGTTCAAAAATCCGGAACCGGGACATGAGTCAACTCTCAACGCTCGACGCAACGGTGTAAAAATTACGAGTCAACTATGCACAAGAATAGAATATAATATTTAAATAATTCATAATAAGAATAATATTAAATAATAAAAAGTTGTTAATTGAGCATAGTTCAGGGGTCATAAATGAAAATTCAAATCTATATTTCGCCTATAAAAGGCCTCGTTCTCTGCTCGATCTATCATCCCATTTTTCCAATCTCTCTCTCTCGTATATGTAATAAAAATATATATAATTTTAATTTTAATTTTAATTTTAATAATTTTAATTATGATTTAATTTAGTTATGGTACAAATGATTTACGGGTTTTAAGTCAAAACTCTGTCCGTGCAACGCTACGCGATTAATCACCACTGTAAGCTATGTTCTTCCTTTTTAATTTAATGTCTCGTAACTAAGTTATTATTATGCTTATTTGAGCCGAAGTAATCGTGATGTTAGGCTAAAATATTAAGATGGGGTTATTGAACTTTGGACCATAATTAAGGTTTGGGCAAAAGACCGACACTTGTGGAAATTGGACTATTGACTATTAATAGATGGGGGGGTATTGTCTAATTGAGTGACAACTCATTGGAGTCTGTCGAACCTATCTTCAAATTAATTAACCTAATAATTAATAATAATTATGGTTGTCCTATTTAGTGACGTTCATATGGAATCTGTTATAATCATTTAATTAATCAATTGGGTTGGGTAATTGATTATTCATTCTGATCAAGTGGATGAATTAATATTCATAAACTAATTAAAACAGGGGTGGATTACATACAGTGATAGCCGGTGTAATTGTTGACAGAAGTGATAACTGCGTCACAGTTTAAATCCTTAATCAGTTGGAATATTTGACTTCGGGTATAAGGGTAATTTGACGAGGATACTCGCACTTTATATTTATGACCGATGGACTATTATGGACAAAAACCAGATAGACGTATCAAATAAACCAGGACAAAGGACAATTAACCCATAGTAATAAATTAAAATCAACACGTCAAACATCATGATTACGGAAGTTTAAATAAGCATAATTCTTTTATTGTATTTCTCATCGTATCTTTATTTACTGTCATTTTATTACTCGCAATTTTATTTACTGTCATTTTATTTATTGTCATTATTTTACGCACTTTAATTATCGTCATTTATCTTTACGCTTAAAATATAGAATCGACAAACCGGTCATTAAACGGTAAAACCCCCCTTTTATAATAATATTACTACTTATATAATTATATATATTTTGTATAAATATAGTTGTTAAAAATATAGTAAGTATCACCAGCTCCCTGTGGAACGAACCGGACTTACTAAAAACTACACTACTCTACGATTAGGTACACTGCCTATAGTGTTGTAGCAAGGTTTAGGTATATCCCACTCTATAAATATATAAATAACTTGTGTAAAATTGTAGCATATTTAATAGTATTTTCTGCTAAAATTAATAACTATTTTATACCACTCCGCTACCACATCAAGTTTTTGGCGCCGCTGTCGGGGAACGCTAAAACGCTATATTTTTAATTTATATTTGTAAAAATAAAATTATATAAAACAAAGTAATTTTGGGGACACGTTGTGTCTAATAGATTTTTTTTTTAATTAGTTTTTATAGATTTTCACTAGATTTCACTAGATTTTCACCCTTCTTTTTCTTTGTTTCTATCGTGACCACCAAAAGCAAAAGCAAAAGCAATGGGTCCCACTTCTTAATTGCCTACTAAAAATACCTTATTCATTTTCTTGGATGATGTCCTTTAATAGAAATCAAAAAAAGAACGAAATGAGATTTGGTACAAGTTAATGACTGTAATTAATTTAATTGTTAATAAATCTAGTCGCAGATCATTTATATGAGATTTGGACTTATTTCATTTTAAAAAAAAAAAAAAAAAAACGTAAAAAAAAAAAAACAAAAACGTAAAAAAAAAAAAAAAACCTAAAAAATAAAAAAAAACGTAAAAAAAAAAAAATTATTAAAAAAAAATATTTTTTTAAGATTTTGACTATAAAAAAAATGTTTTTTTTTTTTTTTTAGTTTTATTACCTTTAGATTTTTAGACTATAGTCGCAACTTTTAGTATTAAGTTTAGTTTTGCCATAGTTATTTTCTTATTTTTATTTTTCGATGCCTTTTACCTATGTATAAATTACAATTCCAAATAGTAATCTCTATTTGTAGTTTTAATTTTAAGATAGTGATAGTTATAAGGTTGGATTAATCGCGTGTTTTTAAAGTCTTATAAGCCACTCTTCGCCTTTTTCGCTTTTCGACACTTTTCGACGCGCAATCTATTTCTTCCTTATTTCTCGTCATTCTAGTTATTGGACATAGAATTTTATCTACATCTAATCTAATATTTCTTAAACGGAAAGAGAAATTATTTAAGCGGTTAAGTTAATAGACGTTGACATTTTTCTGGTTCGTAGTAATAGTTGGATTTGTACGTGGACCGGGTTGTTGGAGCCAAACAGTCCTCAATCATATTGAGACCAAACGAATCCTGCCCCTCTGCTGCATCTTTTGGCTATTCGAAACGTGGGCAAAAATCAGAAAAGTCTATTAATTGGATAGCTTATTTAAGTTTTTCTTATTATTTTTATAACTAATAGGATATTCTGTGAATGCACCGAGCAAGACGTTCACCGCCTGTCATACGATCACCGCCTGTAACTCGATCAAGGCATTTAGCAAATATCGCCGCCGTTGATTTTTCTTTAAAATCGTCATCTAGTCGACCAAATACTCAAATTTTCGATAATCCAGTTTTTGAAACCAACCTCACAATTGAGAATCCGGAGATTGCTGAGGAAGAAACCATTAAATCAGAAACCTCTAGTGATTCGGATACAACACTTCCAATCATGGAAAATCTAGAACCTCTAAGTATGGAAGACCGAATGAGAGCCAAACGCACCGGCCAAGGTCATGCAATTACTCAACCAAACATTAATGCACCAGATTATGAAATCAAAGGAAAAATTCTACATATGGTGACTAACCAATGCCAATTCAGTGGTGCGCCGAATGAAGATCCAAACGAACATCTTCGTACGTTTAATAGGATCTGTACACTATTCAAAATCCGAGAAGTGGAAGACGAACAAATTTATCTCATGTTATTTCCCTGGACTTTAAAGGGAGAAGCCAAAGATTGGTTAGAATCGTTACCTGAAGGGGCGATTGATACATGGGATGTTTTAGTTGAAAAATTTCTTAAACAATTCTTTCCGGCATCTAAAGCCGTGAGACTTCAAGGAGAAATTGTTACGTTCGCGCAAAAGCCAAATGAAACATTATATGAGGCGTGGACAAGATTCGGAAGGATGTTGAGAGGATGTCCTCAACACGGATTAGATACTTTTCAAATAGTGCAAATCTTCTATAAAGGCGTAGACATCGCTACAAGAAAAGACATCGACATAACAGCTGGTGGTTCCATTATGAAGAAAACCGCAACTGAAGCTTACAAAATTATTGATAACACAGCCTCCCACTCACATGAGTGGCATCAAGAAAAAGATATTTTTCGATCATCTAAAGTGGCTAGAGCCGATTCTAGCCATGACTTTGATTCCGTTTCCGCAAAAATAGATGCTTTCGAAAGACGAATGGAAAAGATGAATAAAGATATTCACGCAATACGAATCAGTTGTGAGCAATGCGGTGGACCACACTTATTGAAAGATTGTCACATTGAACCAACGATGGAACAACGAGAGAATGTTTCCTATATGAACCAAAGGCCGGGAAATAATTATCAAAATAATTATCAACCGCCCAGGCTAAACTTCAATCGAAATCAAAACATTCTTTACAATCCAAATGGACCAAACAATAACTCGTACAACCAACAAGGTCCAAATAACCAACCGACTCAAACCAACACTTTCAATCAACAAAGACATGGCTTGTATAAACCACCACAACAAATCGAAGAGAAAAAGCCAAATCTAGAAGAAATGATAGCAAAGCTAATGGAATCTCAAACACAGTTTATTACATCTTAAACCCAAACGAACGAGAGGTTTGATCAGTCATTAAGAACTCAACAAGCTTCCATTTTGAATCTAGAAAAACACGTAGGTACTCTTGCTAGCATGATAAGTGAGAGGGAACAAGGAAAGCTACCGAGTAATCCTGAAGTAAATCCTCGGAATGAGAATGTTAATATGGTGTCAACAAATTCTGAAAAACCAGCACCAGAAGATGGGAAGGTTTTAGATGAGAGTAACAATGAAGAATTTACAACACCACCACCCGAGTATGAAAAGCCAGTGGTGGAACCATATAAACCACCCATCCCGTTTCCAAGAAAAGGAGTTGAGTATGAGCAAGTAATAGGTAATAAAGATTGTGATACCTCTGGAAAGAAGAAGAAGAAAAAGAATAAGAAAGTACTAGAAACAAAAACCGTAAAGATAAACCCGGTGAATACAGTTCCACCAAAACCTCCACCTAGGGTAGGTGATCCGGGTGAATTTATTGTTCCTTGTCTACTTAGTGATTTTGTCATGTATGATGCACTAGCAGATTTAGATGCAAGTGTAAGTGTTATGCCTCTTTCCTTATATAAGAGATTAGGTGTAGGTGAGTTAAGTCCAACGGATATGAGTGTTCGACTCTTTGATCAAACCATTAAGCACCCAGTTGGAATTGCCGACAACCTACCCGTTCAAGTAGGCAATTTAACCTTTCTAGTCGAATTCATTGTCATTGACATAGAAGAGGACCCAAACATTCCTCTAATTTTAGGTCGACCATTCTTAGCGTCCACCGGGGCGTTCTTTGATGTAAGAAACGGTAGAATGACACTTAGTAGTGGTGACAAATCGATCACCTTTATGATTCGAAAGTCTAAATCTCCACCAACCAAAACCGTTGAACCAACAAAAACGATTGGTAATAACCATGTTGTTTTACCAACTCCAACGACAGTGCTTAACAATAATAAAACGCCTAAGTGTGGGAAAAATGAAGTAACACCTAATGATGACTTGATAATAAAGAACCCCGTTGTTGATACGAAATTAAATGACCCCGTTATTAACAGTTCAATGAAGAAACTTTTTAAACGGGCTATCGATGCTAGAAGTAAGGGGAACTTTAAGTTATGTAACCGGTTAGTATCCAATCTGTCGCCTAAAGAAAAGGCGAAACTAGTTGAATTTTGGGATATTACGGAAGAAGCCGGGCACTGGCTTAAAGAAAAAGTCACAGATAGGCAAGTTGATTATGGACCAAAAGAAATTGACGATGAAGTTAATCACAATTTCGACACCACAGCTACCTAAGTGTGGGGAGATTCAAATGTTCTAAGAAAATGTTATCTAGAGTTAGTTGTTCTGTTCTCGTGTAGTTCCGAGAATGGAATCCGATTGGTCTTTTCCGCTAGTAGACACTAAAGAACTAGTTTTCTCCCCCCATTCTGAATTTTTGTTTTTTTAGGTTTTATATAAAATTAATATGCTTTTTAAATTTAAGTTTTGTGTTTTTTTTTAAAAAACAGAAATTTACTTTATTTCATTAAGTTGGAAAAAAAAATGATTTCTAAAATTCGTCGTGAGTTGAAGACTAGGTCGTTGAGCCGAAATTACTTTACCCGAGGGCGGGGCGAAAAATTTTGTCATCATTATTTTTAATTTTATTGATTTAAAGTATGCAAAAAAAAAAAAATATTTGATTTTATAAATTTTTGAACGTGGGGTAATAAACCCAACTTTAAAAATATGTATATATGTTTGTATTTTATCATGTAAACAACAGGGTAAAACAACGCACTTTCAAAGACTAACATTAAGTTCAGCAAAAGCTACTGATTTTGACAACAAGATGCAAAACAACAAATGTGATATAATAAATGAAGGAATGAACGATGAGGCGAGCCATCTATCATTCGACGAGCTTTGTAATTACAAACTGGGTATTTTTAATCACTTTCCTACACTAATCACCCTCATGAATTTATAATTATAGTCTGATTTCATGCAAATGAGGGCATTGCATGATCTCAAGTGTGGGGAAGGGTTATAAATTCTCTCGGGTTTATACTTGGCTTATTTTCTAAATATTATGAAAATTTTAAAATTTTTTAACTAAATTAATTCAAAATCATGTTTATACATATTTATGAACGATAAAACTAGGTGTTAATGCCGAAATTATCGTTACCTCGGAAAGGACATAAATTGAGAAACACCCTAAAACGATTGAATTCATTTAAAATGGAATAAAGGAGAATAAAAAAAGCAAAGAAAGAAACTAAGTGTGGGGAGAATGTACCAAGTTATTCAATTAAAAACTATCTATCACATGTTTCTGTAAAGTTATTGCAGGTACTTTTGTTTTGGACGATTTTAATCAGTTTTACCCGATTTACTGTAAGAAAGATGGATCTACACGATGAATCAATTCCATCATTAAAAGGAAGTAAAGTCTTCCGAAAAAGAAACGCGCTTCTTGATTTAGGTCATGAAGTTGTCATCCAGACCAGCTGTAGGTTGACGAAAAATCTAGAAAAGTCATCACTAAAATCGGCTGGAAATCCACGGACCTCAGCATCAAACAGGGTCGCCATGTGGTCAGATTTATCCTAACCATGAGAAGGATTTATCTCGTACAATGGGGGGGCACCGTGCAAATTAGCTTGATAAGACTAATGAATCAGATCCCCAGAAAGGATAATCTCCTTAAAGATTAAAAATCAGCTTTTAAGACTGATATTACTCAATCCTAGAGATTGACCTTAAAGATTGAGAATTCAAACTCATGGAATTCAATGATATCTAAACTCGAGCTTGAACGAGAAAATATTTTGATCAAAATTAAAACCGATTTGTTTTCTAAAAACCCATTTTCAATGCATTCATTACCATTGAACGTAAAATCCTGAGAATTCATCAGAATTCATTAGGTCACCTGAACTAAATCGGGTGTCAACCGTAAGAACGGTGGTTGCATAGCATGGTCGGAGACAGGACCTTGTGCCAGACCGAAAAATCATAGGATGATCTTTACTATTGCTCCTACCAAGGATAGTTCTAGCATCCGACACGTTAAAAGACCATAATCATCTGCATGTCACGGGACATTGCCTTAACAGTTTCTTGTTCATCGCTTTCCTTTACAACCGGACGGTAGTTTACCGAAAGGTAATATACGGAACAAGTAAACTGGATGTGTGCTATTCGATACCGGGATAGCAGTGGATTACACGAACCTACAAGTTTTAGCCAAAATATTGATCCACAAATATATTTTGCAACACCGATGATGGATCAAATCAGAAAACTTGTCTAGGGTAAAATCTAGAATGTATTTTCAAAAGATCAAATGTTTTCATAAAGATCCAATTTCCTAAAGGATCTAAATTTTTATAGTCATGTGGGACTGTAAACCACCTTTCAAATGTGCACTTTGCTTTGGAAACCGAAAGTAAATCGGCTATATGATTGCAAGTGTCGTTGACCTAAACCCGAGGCAACTATGAATGACACACCCACCTTTAACCATATCGTTACTATCATTGTTCATACCGCCGTATTGAAGTCACTGCTGTATAAAGTGTGAAGAATAAAGAAGTGATTCAAGTATTTTTCAAGACTATATTGCTTGAGGACAAGCAACGCTTAAGTGTGGGAATATTGATAATGCTAAAAAGGAACATATATTTCATAGCATTATCCCCCAAGAAATACAAGATTTTAGTTGCAATTGTTTCATTTTCAAGTAATATTCGTTTATATTAAATAAGTGCGAAGACAAAAGGCGAAAACGACGAATTGAAGACAGAAAGGTCCAAAAAGCTCAAAAGTACAAGATATAATCAAAAAGGTTCAAATTATTGATGAGGAACGTCTAAAAATGACAAAAGTACAAGTTACAAAACGCAAAGTACACGATATAAAATTGTACGAAAGGACGTTCGAAAATCCGGAACCGGGACATGAGTCAACTCTCAACGCTCGACGCAACGGTGTAAAAATTACGAGTCAACTATGCACAAGAATAAAATATAATATTTAAATAATTCATAATAAGAATAATATTAAATAATAAAAAGTTGTTAATTGAGCATAGTTCAGGGGTCATAAATGAAAATTCAAATCTATATTTCGCCTATAAAAGGCCTCGTTCTCTGCTCGATCTATCATCCCATTTTTCCAATATCTCTCTCTCGTATATGTAATAAAAATATATATAATTTTAATTTTAATTTTAATTTTAATAATTTTAATTATGATTTAATTTAGTTATGGTACAAATGATTTACGGGTTTTAAGTCAAAACTCTGTTCGTGCAACGCTACGCGATTAATCACCACTGTAAGCTATGTTCTTCCTTTTTAATTTAATGTCTCGTAACTAAGTTATTATTATGCTTATTTGAGCCGAAGTAATCGTGATGTTAGGCTAAAATATTAAGATGGGGTTATTGAACTTTGGACCATAATTAAGGTTTGGGCAAAAGACCGACACTTGTGGAAATTGGACTATTGACTATTAATAGATGGGGGGTATTGTCTAATTGAGTGAAAACTCATTGGAGTCTGTCGAACCTATCTTCAAATTAATTAACCTAATAATTAATAATAATTATGGTTGTCCTATTTAGTGACGTTCATATGGAATCTGTTATAATCATTTAATTAATCAATTGGGTTGGGTAATTGATTATTCATTCTGATCAAGTGGATGAATTAATATTCATAAAATAATTAAAACAGGGGTGGATTACATATAGTGATAGCCGGTGTAATTGTTGACAGAAGTGATAACTGCGTCACAGTTTAAATCCTTAATCAGTTGGAATATTTGACTTCGGGTATAAGGGTAATTTGACGAGGATACTCGCACTTTATATTTATGACCGATGGACTATTATGGACAAAAACTAGATAGACGTATCAAATAAACCAGGACAAAGGACAATTAACCCATAGTAATAAATTAAAATAAGCACGTCAAACATCATGATTACGGAAGTTTAAATAAGCATAATTCTTTTATTGTATTTCTCATCGTATCTTTATTTACTGTCATTTTATTACTCGCAATTTTATTTACTGTCATTTTATTTATTGTCATTATTTTACGCACTTTAATTATCGTCATTTATCTTTACGCTTAAAATATAGAATCGACAAACCAGTCATTAAATGGTAAAACCCCCCTTTTATAATAATATTACTACTTATATAATTATATATATTTTGTATAAATATAGTTGTTAAAAATATAGTAAGTATCACCAGCTCCCTGTGGAACGAACCGGACTTACTAAAAACTACACTACTCTACGATTAGGTACACTACCTATAGTGTTGTAGCAAGGTTTAGGTATATCCCACTCTATAAATAAATAAATAACTTGTGTAAAATTGTAGCATATTTAATAGTATTTTCTGCTAAAATTAATAACTATTTTATACCACTCTGCTACCACATCAGTGTTCTTGAGCAATTTGAGGCTTTTTGATATAAACAGGTTATGGCCGATTTTTGTTATGAATTATTACTAAATTAAGTAGTGTAACATGTTTAGGTTGCTAAATGATCCAAACATTGATCCTAAACATGATTTTTGAGAATTAAAGTAGACTTTTTAAGTCTAAAATTCATGAACTTGATTAATTTGATATAAATGCCATTTGAAACTTGTTTAATTACTAGTAATGATTATTTTGACATGTTATTTGAGATAAAAGCTTATGAACTTTGTAAATCTTTTCATATATGATTATTTGAAAATGTGTAGAATTGATAAAAATATGAAAATGAGTATAAGTTTAATATAGATTAAACATGTTATTGTAATTGTTTTAATTTGTTATTTTGCTAACACTAATGCATATTTGGATGCACAAATTTTGTGTTTAATGTGTTTTGCAGAGAAATACAGATACGGACGGTGCATCATCGTCTAGGCAACCTGATCCGGAACCACAGCCAGAGATTCAATATCACGAATCGGAACAACAACCTGAACAACAACAACATTATGATCAACACGTGCCATACAATGAACCTGAACCACAATTCTTTATTGCCTATGTAGTATTTCCCATTCACCATATAATAGAATACCCAGCAATTCATGAAGAATAGTTGCATCCCAATTTAAGATTTGATAGAAGTTGGAGAGATTACCCGACGTAGCAAAGTAAAAAATTTAAGCTTTGGACCAAAAATGTAGAAGTACCAAGGGTAATAGATTGGGAGCCTTTGGAAAGGGTCCACCTAGCTAAACCAGTTAGGCAGCATCTAATCTAAAGGTATGGCAGCTCTTCTTTTTCCAATTGGGAACGTTTATTTACCACTCGTAGGCCTGTATATAAAGAGTGGTGTGTTGAGTACTATAGCCTTAAATAAGGATGTAGATAGGTTAGACGATAAGAGTTTTCTTAGATTTTTACTTGGCCGTAGGATGTACAGGATGTCCATGCTGGACATGACAAGGGGTTTAAAGATTTACACTCCCACTGAATTACTATCACCTGATTGTACAAATTTGATTTATCATGGTGAGAGGGTAGATAGAAATTTTGACTCTAACGCCATCTGGAGGCGTATGTCAAATTTTAATGTGTTTATGCGGGGAGGAAGACACTCCTATTTAGATATTAATAAAGCCGAGCTTCGTATAATACATAGATTCTTAGCAAACTCGATTACACAAAGAGGTAACAACAAGGAGAAAATGACCTTACACGATTTATTTTACCTTAAGTGCATTCGAGACACTAGAGGCTTTGTTAATATCCCCTACTGTGCTGGTTTATATCTGTCTAAAATGGTGGAAGGTATACAGGACGGGGGAATAATAGGAGGAGGTATTTTTGTTACTCTCATTGGAGAGTATTTAGGTGTAGATAGGGAACAAGGGGGTCCAATGATGGTGGTTAGGGAACAAGACGAGACTTTAGGTTTGCAAGTCTATCAAGGTGCAAAGGTATTGACTAGGAGATGCAATCAGGCAATACCATATCAGGGCCGCCATCCACAGGTAGAGAGGGATTTGAATGAGGAGATGGAGGAAGCGGATTGTAGTGACCCGAACTTTTCCAGGTTCTTATATATTAAATGAAATTGATATTTACATGATTAAATGTTTCCAACATGTTAAGCAATCAAACTTGTTAAGACTTGATTAATTGAAATAGGTTTCATATAGACAATTGACCACCCAAGTTGACCGGCGATTCACGAACGTTAAAACTTGTAAAAACTATATGATGACATATATATGGATATATATATATATATATATATATATATATATATATAGTTAACATGATATTATGATAAGTAAACATATCATTAAGTATATTAACAATGAACTACATATGTAAAAACAAGACTACTAACTTAATGATTTTGAAACGAGACATATATGTAACGACTAACGTATTTTAATGTATATATATCTTATTAAGATATATTAATACATCATGATATCATAATAATGTAATAATTTAACATCTCATTTGATTTAATAAACAATGGGTTAACAACATTTAACAAGATCGTTAACCTAAAGGTTTCAAAACAATACTTACATGTAACGACTAACGATGACTTAACGACTCAGTTAAAATGTATATACATGTAGTGTTTTAATATGTATTCATACACTTTTGAAAGACTTCAAGACACTTATCAAAATACTTCTACTTAACAAAAATGCTTACAATTACATCCACGTTCAGTTTCATCAACAATTCTACTCGTATGCACCCGTATTCGTACTCGTACAATACACAGCTTTTAGATGTATGTACTATTGGTATATACACTCCAATTATTAGCTCTTAGTAGCCCATGTGAGTCACCTAACACATATGGGAACCATCATTTGGCAACTAGCATGAAATATCTCATAAAATTACAAAAATATGAGTAATCATTCATGACTTATTTACATGTAAACAAAATTACACATCCTTTATATCTAATCCATATACCAACGACCAAAAACACCTACAAACACTTTGATTCTTCAATTTTATTCATCTAATTAATCTCTCTCAAGTTCTATCTTCAAGTTCTAAGTGTTCTTCATAAATTCTACAAGTTCTAGTTTCATAAAATCAAGAATACTTCCAAGTTTGCTAGCTTACTTCCAATCTTGTAGAGTGATCATCCAACCTCAAGAAATCTTTATTATTTATATTAAGATATCTTTCTAATATAAGGTAATACTCATATTTAAACTTTGATTCAATTTCTATAACTATAACAATCTTATTTCGAGTAGAAATCTTACTTGAACTTGTTTTCGTGTCATGATTCTGCTTCAAGAACTTTCAAGCCATCCAAGGATCCTTTGAAGCTAGATCCATTTTTTTCATTTCCAGTAGCTTTATCCAGAAAACTTGAGGTAGTAATGATGTTCATAACATCATTCGATTCATACACATAAAGCTATCTTATTCGAAGGTTTAAACTTGTAATCACTAGAACATAGTTTAGTTAATTCTAAACTTATTCGCAAACAAAAATTAATCCTTCTAACTTGACTTTTAAAATCAACTAAACACATGTTCTATATCTATATGATATGCTAACTTAATTATTTAAAACCTAGAAACACGAAGAACACTGTAAAACCGAACATACGCCGTCGTAGTAACACCACGGGCTGTTTTGGGTTAGTTAATTAAAAACTATGATAAAATTTGATTTAAAAGTTGTTCTTCTGGAAAAACGATTTTTCTTATGAACATGAAACTATATCCAAAAATCATGGTTAAACTCAAAGTGGAAGTATGTTTTCTAAAATGGTCATCTAGACGTCGTTCTTTCGACTGAAATGACTACCTTTACAAAAATAACTTGTAACTTATATTTCTGACTATAAACCTATACTTTTTCTATTTAGATTCATAAAATAGATTTCAATATGAAACCATAGCAATTTGATTCACTCAAAACGGATTTAAAATGAAGAAGTTATGGGTAAAACAAGATTGGATAATTTTTCTTGTTGTAGCAACGTGAAAATTGGTAACAAATCTATATTAATCATATCCTAGCTAACTTATATTGTATTATACATGTATTCTAATATATTATGTAATCTTGAGATACCATAGACACGTATGCAAATGTTTTGACATATCATATCGACCCATGTGTATATATTATTTGGAACAACCATAGACACTCTATATGCAGTAATGTGGGAGTTAGCTATACAGGATTGAGGTTGATTCCAAAAATATATATACGTTGTGTTGTGATCTAGCCTGAGACGTGTATACACTGGGTCGTGGATTGATTCAAGATAATATATATCAATTTTTTTCTGTACATCTAACGTTGGACAACTAGTTGTAGGTTACTAACGAGGACAGCTGACTTAATAAACTTAAAACATCAAAATGTATTAAAAGTGTTGTAAATATATTTTGAATATACTTTGATATATATGTACATATTTGTTATAGGTTCGTGAATCGACCAGTGGCCAAGTCTTACTTCCCGACGAAGTAAAAATATGTGAAAGTGAGTTATAGTCCCACTTTTAAAATCTAATATTATTGGGATGAGAATACATGCAGGTTTTATAAATGATTTACGAAATAGACACAAGTACGTGAAACTACATTCTATGGTTGAATTATCGAAATCGAATATGCTCCTTTTTATTAAGTCTGGTAATCTAAGAATTAGAGAATAGACAACCTAATTGACGCGAATCCTAAAGATAGATCTATTGGGCCTAACAAACCCCATCCAAAGTACCGGATGCTTTAGTACTTCGAAATTTATATCATGTCCGAAGGAGGATCCTGGAATGATGGGGATATACTTAATTATGCATCTTGTTAATGTCGGTTACCAGGTGTTCACCATATGAATGATTTTTATCTCTATGTATGGGATGTGTATTGAAATATGAAATCTTGTGGTCTATTGTTACGATTTGATATATATAGGTTAAACCTATAACTCAACAACATTTTTGTTGACGTTTAAAGCATGTTTATTCTCAGGTGAATACTAAGAGCTTCCGCTGTTGCATACTAAAATAAGGATAAGATTTGGAGTCCATGTTTGTATGATGTTGTGTAAAAACTGCATTCAAGAAACTGATTTCGATGTAACATATTTGTATTGTAAACCATTATGTAATGGTCGTGTGTAAACAGGATGTTTTAGATTATCATTTTTTGATAATCTACGTAAAGCTTTTTAAACCTTTATTTATGAAATAAAGGTTATGGTTTATTTAAAAATGAATGCAGTCTTTGAAAAACGTCGAATATAGAGGTCAAAACCTCGCAACGAAATCAATTAATATGGAACGTTTTTAATCAATAAGAACGGGACATTTCAGTTGGTATCCGAGCGTTGGTCTTAGAGAACCAGAATTTTGCATTAGTGTGTCTTATCGAGTTTGTTAGGATGCATTAGTGAGTCTGGATGTCGACCGTGTTTACTTGAAAAATGATTTCTTAACAAATTTTGTTGGAAACTATATATTTTTAACATGTGAATATTATGTGATATATTAATCTCTTAACGTGTTTGATATTATGTGATAGATGTCTACCTATAGAACAAAGACCATTGACTCACCTAATAATAATGAAGAGTCAAATGTAAATTGGAATGATTCGTGGACTGATTCACAAGTTCCCGAAGAGGAACCGGAAGAAGAGTCGGAACCGGAAGAAGAATTGGAACTGGAAGAAGAATCGAAACCGGAAGAAGAAATAGAACCAGTGGGGGAAATAATAAAATGGTTAAGTAGAAGAAAATCCTCAACCAACCGACCAAAGTTAATTATGGTCAATGGTGTTTCCGCCAAGGAAGCAAAGTATTGGGAGGATTACCAATTCTCCGATGAATCGGATCCCGACAAGGATTCCGATGATGTTATAGAAATTACCCCAGCACATTTTAATAAGGCAAAAGAGAACAATAAGGGAAAGGGCATAAAAATAGAGAAATTTGATTCCAAACCCGATGAACTTTATATGTATCGTCAACACCCGTATTTCTTAAGTTGTGACAATAACCCGGGAACCCCTAAACCACCAGGTTTTTCTAAACCAATGTGGAAAATGACGGCTCGTATTAGGGGAACATTATATATCCCTAGAAACTTGGCAAAACGAACCAAAACCGAAGAAGAAGAAACGAGCGAGTCGGAATAAGATAGTTGTATTCGTGTGGTGTAATATATGTAATATAGTGTGCTTATGCTTTATGATATATGTAAAAATTGCTTGTATTAATAAGTATTTTTTTATGAATCTAACTCTTGTCTATTTTACAGTATAAAAACACAAAATGGATAGACAACCCAATATTTTAAGAGACCTACCCGGAGACATGATTGATGAAATCTTGTCTAGAGTCGGTCAGAATTCCTCGGCACAACTATTTAAGGCGAGATCAGTTTGTAAGACATTCGAAGAACGTTCCAAGAATGCCTTGATTTATAAAAGGCTTTCGTTCGAAAGATGGGGGATATCACATTGGGAAATCCATAAGTTAAGATGTGTTTACTTTGACGCATATATTGCGGGGAACCCAAATGCTATTTTACGCAACGGGTTAAGAAATTATTTTGACTCAATATATCCGAATATAGGACTTCGTGATTTAGAAAAAGCTGCTAACATGCAACATAAAGAAGCATGTTATGCTTACGGGTTAGTAAAGTTCGCTTCTCACCAAAGTGAGAACAAGAACATCGGGCTACAACTATTAAACAAAACGTTCCCACAAGTGACGGAGTCGGTAATTGAGGTAAGAAATGAGGTTTTTAGGTTATTACGAGACTGTTGGTCATTACGTAACCTTCATCCTTTTGACGACGTTACAACACATTGTCTTACTATCAGTCACAACGGTTATGTTCCACAAAACCAAGGATGGGAAGTGGTATTAGTAAAACCAGAATGCATGACTTGTTTCTGGACGTATGAATTACGTGTCTTTGTTGCCTTTGCTGAACGCCTTATTTATTAACTAGAATTATCTTCGCAACTACTTTGTATCAAAGTTTTATGTGCTATATTTCATGCTATATGTAAAATAGCGGTATTGTAAGTTTACAAGTTATTGTATAAATGTTTGAATATGATATATATATATATATATATATATATATATATATATATATATATATATATATATATATATATATATATATATATATATATATATATATATATATATATATATATATATATATATATATTTATTTTTGTGATTAGTTTTTCATATAGAATTGTAGTAGTTGAAATGGTATGTTAGCTACTAAGTATGAACTTAACGGGTAGGTACTACCCGAATTAAAGAGTATAAAATGCTAATATGAAGAAAGAGATTTTATAAATAAGTTCATATTACGCTACAAAATACTATTGACTACTCTTGATATTCTATATGATTAACTCGTTTCATTTGACTATTTTGAAGGAAATGGCACCGACTACTCGACACACCTTGAATATGAGTGAAGAGGAATTTCGTGCCTTTCTTGCTTCAAACATAGCCGCAGTACAGTCCGCGCTACATACCCACAATAACCTTGGATCTAGCAGTACAGGAAAGCATGTAGGATGCACCTACAAAGAATTCACTGCCTACAAACCTTTGGAATTTGATGGAACTAAAGGACCGATCGGATTGAAACGGTGGACCGAGAAGGTCGAATCGGTGTTTGCCATAAGTAAGTGTACTGAAGAGGATAAAGTGAAGTACGCTACGCATACCGTCACAGGTACTGCGTTAACATGGTGGAATACCTATGTAGAGCAAGTGGGACAAGATGATGCTTACGCACTACCGTGGTCAGCATTCAAGCACTTGATGAACGAGAAGTACCGTCCCAGAACCGAGGTCAATAAGCTCAAGATAGAACTTAGAGGGTTACGAACCCAAGGATTTGATATTACCACGTACGAAAGACGATTCACAGAATTGTGCCTATTGTGTCTGGGAGCGTTCGAAGATGAGGAAGAGAAGATCGACGCGTTTGTGAAAGGATTACCGGAAAGAATCCAAGAAGGTATAAGTTTTCACGAGCCCGCCTCCATACAACAGGCATGTAGAATGGCTCACAAACTAGTGAACCAGATTGAGGAAAGAATTAAAGAACAGACGGCTGAAGAGGCCAATGTGAAGCTAGTCAAAAGAAAGTGGGTGGAAAACGGTGATAAGAATCACCAATACAACAACAACAACAGCAATTACAACAATAATCGCAACAACTATCCCAACAATCGCAACATCAATCGCAACTACAACAAACGGCCTAACAACAACAACAACAACAACAACAACAACAGCAACAGCAACTACAACAATCATCCCAACAACAATAATAACCGCAACAACAACAACAATCAGAAGCAGCTATGCCAAAGGTGTGAAAAGTATCACTCGAGGTTCTGCACTAAATTTTTCAACAAGTGTAAAAGAAATGGTCATAGCGCGGCGAAGTGTGAGGTCTACGGACCAGGGGTTAACAGAACGAAAGGAACAAATGGTGTCGGAACGAGTAATGGTGGAGCAAGTAGTGTCGGAGCAAGTTATGCCAATGTAGTTTGTTATAAATGTGGAAAACCGGGCCACATTATTAGAAATTGCCCGAACCAGGAGAACACGAATGGACAAGGCCGCGGAAGAGTTTTCAATATTAATGCGGCAGAGGCACAGGAAGACCCGGAGCTTGTTACGGGTATGTTTCTTATTGACAATAAATCTGCTTACCTTTTATTTGATTCGGGTGCGGATAGAAGCTATATGAGTAGAGATTTTTGTTCTGAATTAAATTGTCCATTGACGCCTTTGGATAGTAAATTTTTACTCGAATTAGCAAATGGTAAATTAATTTCAGCAGATAATATATGTCGGAATCGAGAAATTAACTAGTTAACGAAACATTTAAGATTGACTTGATACCAGTAGAGTTAGGGAGTTTTGATGTGATAATCGGTATGGACTGGTTGAAAGAAGTGAAAGCAGAGATCGTTTGTTACAAAAATGTAATTCGCATTATACGAGAAAAAGGAAAACCCTTAATGGTGTACGGAGAAAAGGGCAACACGAAGCTACATCTTATTAGTAATTTGAAGGCACAAAAACTAATAAGAAAAGGTTGCTATGCTATTCTAGCACACGTCGAGAAAGTACAAACTGAAGAAAAGAGCATCAATGATGTTCCCGTCGCAAAAGAATTTCCCGATGTATTTCTGAAAGAATTACCGGGATTACCCCCATATCGATCCGTTGAATTTCAAATAGATCTTGTACCAGGAGCTGCACCAATACCTCGTGCTCCTTACAGACTCGCACCCAGTGAGATGAAAGAACTGCAAAGCCAATAACAAGAACTTTTAGAGCGTGGTTTCATTCGACCAAGCACATCACCGTGGGGAGCTCCTGTTTTGTTTGTCAAGAAGAAAGATGGTACATTCAGGTTGTGTATCGACTATCGAGAGTTGAACAAACTTACCATCAAGAACCGCTACCCACTACCGAGAATCGACGACTTATTTGATCAACTACAAGGCTCGTCTGTTTATTCAAAGATTGACTTACGTTCCGGGTATCATCAAATGCGGGTGAAAGAAGATGATATTCCAAAGACTGCTTTCAGAACACATTACGGTCATTACGAGTTTATGGTCATGCCGTTTGGTTTAACTAATACACCAGCTCTGTTCATGGACCTTATGAACAGAGTGTGTGGACCATACCTTGACAAGTTTGTCATTGTTTTCATTGATGACATACTTATTTACTCAAAGAATGACCAAGAACACGGTGAACATTTGAGAAAGGTGTTAGAAGTATTGAGGAAGGAAGAATTGTACGATAAGTTTTCAAAGTGTGCATTTTGGTTGGAAGAAGTTCAATTCCTCGGTCACATAGTGAACAAAGAAGGTATTAAGGTGGATCCGGCAAAGATAGAAACTGTTGAAAAGTGGGAAACCCCGAAAACTCCGAAACACATACGTCAGTTTTTAGGACTAGCTGGTTACTACAGAAGGTTCATCCAAGACTTTTCCAGAATAGCAAAACCCTTGACTGCATTAACGCATAAAGGGAAGAAATTTGAATGGAAGGATGAACAAGAGAAAGCGTTTCAGTTATTGAAGAAAAAGCTAACTACGGCACCTATATTGTCATTGCCTGAAGGGAATGATGATTTTGTGATTTATTGTGACGCATCAAAGCAAGGTTTCAGTTGTGTATTAATGCAACGAACGAAGGTGATTGCTTATGCGTCTAGACAATTGAAGATTCACGAACAAAATTATACGACGCATGATTTGGAATTAGGCGCGGTTGTTTTTGCATTAAAGACTTGGAGGCACTACTTATATGGGGTCAAAAGTATTATATATACCGACCACAAAAGTCTTCAACACATATTTAATCAGAAACAACTGAATATGAGGCAGCGTAGGTGGATTGAATTGTTGAATGATTACGACTTTGAGATTCGTTACCACCCGGGGAAGGCAAATGTGGTAGCCGATGCCTTGAGCAGAAAGGACAGAGAACCCATTCGAGTAAAATCTATGAATATAATGATTCACACTAACCTTACTACTCAAATAAAGGAGGAGCAACAAGGAGTTTTAAAAGAGGGAAATTTAAAGGATGAAATACCCAAAGGATCGGAGAAGCATCTTAATATTCGGGAAGACGGAACCCGGTAAAGGGCTGAAAGAATTTGGGTACCAAAATTTGGAGATATGAGAGAAATGGTACTTAGAGAAGCTCATAAAACCAGATACTCAATACATCCTGGAACGGGGAAGATGTACAAGGATCTTAAGAAACATTTTTGGTGGCCAGGTATGAAAGCCAATATTGCTAAATATGTAGGAGAATGTTTGACGTGTTCTAAGGTCAAAGCTGAACATCAGAAACCATCAGGTCTACTACAACAACCTGAAATCCTGGAATGGAAATGGGAAAATATTACCATGGATTTCATTACTAAATTGCCAAGGACTGCAAGTGGTTATGATACTATTTGGTTAATAGTTGATCGTCTCACCAAGTCACCACACTTTCTGCCAATAAGAGAAGTTGACAAGATGGAGAAGTTAGCACGACTGTATTTGAAGGAAGTCGTCTCCAGACATGGAATACCAATCTCTATTATCTCTGATAGGGATTGCAGATTTATTTCAAGATTCTGGCAGACATTACAGCAAGCATTAGGAACTCGTCTAGACATGAGTACTGCCTATCATCCATAAACTGATGGGCAGAGCGAAAGGACTATACAAACGCTTGAAGACATGCTACTAGCATGTGTTATTGATTTCGGAAACAGTTGGGATCGACATCTACCGTTAGCAGAATTTTCCTACAACAACAACTATCATTCAAGCATTGAGATGGCGCCGTTTGAAGCACTTTATGGTAGAAAGTGCAGGTCTCCGATTTGTTGGTGTGAAGTGGGGGATAGACAGATTACGGGTCTGGAGATAATACAAGAAACTACCGAGAAGATCATCCAAATTCAACAACGGTTGAAAACCGCCCAAAGTCGACAAAAGAGCTACGCCGACATTAAAAGAAAAGACATAGAATTTGAAATTGGAGAAAGGTGTTGTTCGATTTGGTAAACGGGGGAAATTAAATCCAAGGTATATTGGACCATTCAAGATTATTGATCGTGTCGGACCAGTAGCTTACCGACTTGAGTTACCTCCACAACTTGCGAATGTACATAACACTTTCCACGTCTTGAATTTGAAGAAATGTTTTGCTAAAGAAGATCTCACTATTCCGTTGGACGAAATCCAAATCAATGAAAAACTTCAATTCATTGAAGAACCCGTCGAAATAAGGGATCGTGAGGTTTAGAGACTTAAACAAAACAAGATACCGATTGTTAAGGTTCGATGGAATGCTTGTAGAGGACCCGAGTTCACCTGGGAGCATGAAGATCAGATGAAGAAGAAATACCCGCATCTATTTCCAAAAGATTCATCAACACTTTCAACAGCTTAAAATTTCGGGACGAAATTTATTTAACGGGTAGGTACTGTAGTGACCCGAACTTTTCCATGTTCTTATATATTAAATGAAATTGATATTTACATGATTAAATGTTTCCAACATGTTAAGCAATCAAACTTTTTAAGACTTGATTAATTGAAATAGGTTTCATATAGACAATTGACCACCCAAGTTGACCGGCGATTCACGAACGTTAAAACTTGTAAAAACTATATGATGACATATATATGGATATATATATATATATATATATATATATATATATAGTTAACATGATATTATGATAAGTAAACATATCATTAAGTATATTAACAATGAACTACATATGTAAAAACAAGACTACTAACTTAATGATTTTGAAACGAGACATATATGTAACGATTATCGTTGTAGCGACATTTAATGTATATATATCATATTAAGATATATTAATACATCATGATATCATAATAATGTAATAATTTAACATCTCATTTGATTTAATAAACAATGGGTTAACAACATTTAACAAGATCGTTAACCTAAAGGTTTCAAAACAACACTTACATGTAACGACTAACGATGACTTAACGACTCAGTTAAAATGTATATACATGTAGTGTTTTAATATGTATTCATACACTTTTGAAAGACTTCAAGACACTTATCAAAATACTTCTACTTAACAAAAATTCTTAAAATTACATCCACGTTCAGTTTCATCAACAATTCTACTCGTATGCACCCGTATTCGTACTCGTACAATACACAGCTTTTAGATGTATGTACTATTGGTATATACACTCCAATGATCAGCTATTAGCAGCCCATGTGAGTCACCTAACATATGTGGGAACCATCATTTGGAAACTAGCATGAAATATCTCATAAAATTACAAAAATATGAGTAATCATTCATGACTTATTTACATGTAAACAAAATTACACATCCTTTATATCTAATCCATATACCAACGACCAAAAATGTAGTGACCCGAACTTTTCCATGTTTATATATATTAATTGAGATTGATATTTACATGATTAAATGTTTCCAACATGTTAAGCAATCAAACTTGTTAAGACTTGATTAATTGAAATAGGTTTCATATAGACAATTGACCACCCAAGTTGACCGGTGATTCACGAACGTTAAAAACTTGTAAAAATTATATGATGACATATATATGGTTATATATATAGTTAAAATGATATTATGATATGTAAACATATCATTAAGTATATTAACAATGAACTACATATGTAAAAACAAGACTACTAACTTAATGATTTTGAAACGAGACATATATGTAACGATTATCGTTGTAACGACATTTAATGTATATATATCATATTAAGAGATATTCGTACATCATAATATCATGAGAATATAATAATTTAAAATCTCTTTTGATATTATAAACATTGGGTTAACAACATTTAACAAGATCGTTAACCTAAAGGTTTCAAAACAACATTTACATGTAACGACTAACGATGACTTAACGACTCAGTTAAAATGTATATACATGTAGTGTTTTAATATGTATTCATACACTTTTGAAAGACTTCAAGACACTTATCAAAATACTTCTACTTAACAAAAATGCTTACAATTACATCCTCGTTCAGTTTCATCAACAATTCTACTCGTATGCACCCGTATTCGTACTCGTACAATACACAGCTTTTAGATGTATGTACTATTGGTATATACACTATAATGATCAGCTATTAGCAGCCTATGTGAGACACCTAACACATGTGGGAACCATCATTTGGCAACTAGCATGAAATATCTCATAAAATTACAAAAATATGAGTAATCATTCATGACTTATTTACATGAAAACAAAATTACATATCCTTTATATCTAATCCATACACCAACGACCAAAAACACCTACAAACACTTTCATTCTTCAATTTTCTTCATCTAATTGATTTCTCTCAAGTTCTATCTTCAAGTTCTAAGTGTTCTTCATAAATTCCAAAAGTTCTAGTTTCATAAAATCAAGAATACTTTCAAGTTTGCTAGCTCACTTCCAATCTTTTAAGGTGATCATCCAACCTCAAGAAATCTTTGTTTCTTACAGTAGGTTATCATTCTAATACAAGGTAATAATCATATTCAAACTTTGGTTCAATTTCTATAACTATGACAATCTTATTTCAAGTGATGATCTTACTTGAACTTGTTTTCGTGTCATGATTCTGCTTCAAGAACTTCGAGCCATCCAAGGATCCGTTGAGGCTAGATCCATTTTTATTTTTTCCAGTAGGTTTATCCAAGGAACTTAAGGTAGTAATGATGTTCATAACATCATTCGATTCATACATATAAAGCTATCTTATTCGAAGGTTTAAACTTGTAATCACTAGAACATAGTTTAGTTAATTCTAAACTTGTTCGCAAACAAAAGTTAATCCTTCTAACTTGAATTTTAAAATCAACTAAACACATGTTATATATCTATATGATATGCTAACTTAATGATTTAAAACCTGGAAACACGAAAAACACCGTAAAATCGGATTTACGCCGTCGTAGTAACACCGCGGGCTGTTTTGGGTTAGTTAATTAAAAACTATGATAAACTTTGATTTAAAAGTTGTTATTCCGAGAAAATGATTTTTATTATGAACATGAAACTATATCCAAAAATTATGGTTAAACTCAAAGTGGAAGTATGTTTTCTAAAATGGTCATGTAGACGTCGTTCTTTCGACTGAAATGACTACCTTTACAAAAACGACTTGTAACTTATTTTTCCGACTATAAACCTATACTTTTTCTGTTTAGATTCATAAAATAGAGTTCAATATGAAACCATAGCAATTTGATTCACTCAAAACGGATTTAAAATGAAGAAGTTATGGGTAAAACAAGATTGGATAATTTTTCTCATTTTAGCAACGTGAAAATTGGTAACAAATCTATTCCAACCATAACTTAATCAACTTGTATTGTATATTATGTAATCTTGAGATACCATAGACACGTATACAATGTTTCGACCTATCATGTCGACACATCTATATATATTTCGGAACAACCATAGACACTCTATATGTGAATGTTGGAGTTAGCTATACAGGGTTGAGGTTGATTCCAAAATATATATAGTTTGAGTTGTGATCAATACTGATATACGTATACACTGGGTCGTGGATTGATTCAAGATAATATTTATCGATTTATTTCTGTACATCTAACTGTGGACAACTAGTTGTAGGTTACTAACGAGGACAGCTGACTTAATAAACTTAAAACATCAAAATATATTAAAAGTGTTGTAAATATATTTTGAACATACTTTGATATATATGTATATATTGTTATAGGTTCGTGAATCAACCAGTGGCCAAGTCTTACTTCCCGACGAAGTAAAAATCTGTGAAAGTGAGTTATAGTCCCACTTTTAAAATCTAATATTTTTGGGATGAGAATACATGCAGGTTTTATAAATGATTTACAAAATAGACACAAGTACGTGAAACTACATTCTATGGTTGAATTATCGAAATCGAATATGCCCCTTTTTATTAAGTCTGGTAATCTAAGAATTAGGGAACAGACACCCTAATTGACGCGAATCCTAAAGATAGATCTATCGGGCCCAACAAGCCCCATCTAAAGTACCGGATGCTTTAGTACTTCGAAATTTATATCATATCCGAAGGGTGTCCCGGAATGATGGGGATATTCTTATATATGCATTTTGTTAATGTCGGTTACCAGGTGTTCACCATATGAATGATTTTTATCTCTATGTATGGGATGTGTATTGAAATATGAAATCTTGTGGTCTATTATTATGATTTGATATATATAGGTTAAACCTATAACTCACCAACATTTTTGTTGACGTTTTAAGCATGTTTATTCTCAGGTGATTATTAAGAGCTTCCGCTATCGCATACTTAAATAAGGACGAGATTTGGAGTCCATGCTTGTATGATATTGTGTAAAAACTGCATTCAAGAAACTTATTTTGTTGTAACAAATTTGTATTGTAAACCATTATGTAATGGTCGTGTGTAAACAGGATATTTTAGATTATCATTATTTGATAATCTACGTAAAGCTTTTTAAACCTTTATTGATGAAATAAAGGTTATGGTTTGTTTTAAAATGAATGCAGTCTTTGAAAAACGTCTCATATAGAGGTCAAAACCTCGCAACGAAATCAATTAATATGGAACGTTTTTAATCAATAAGAACGGGACATTTCAGTTGGTATCCGAGCGTTGGTCTTAGAGAACCAGAATTTTGCATTAGTGTGTCTTATCGAGTTTGTTAGGATGCATTAGTGAGTCTGGACTTCGACCGTGTTTACTTGAAAAATGATTGCTTAACAAATTTTGTTGGAAACTATATATTTTTAACATGTGAATATTATGTGATATATTAATCTCTTAACGCGTTTTATATTATGTGATAGATGTCTACCTCTAGAACAAGTCCCATTGACTCACCTAATAATAATGAAGAGTCATATGTAAATTGGAATGATTCGTGGACTGATTCACAAGTTCCCGAAGAGGAACCGGAAGAAGAGTCGGAACCGGAAGAAGAATCGGAACCGGAAGAAGAATCGGAACCGGATGAAGAAATAGAACCGGTGGGGGAAATAATAAAACGGTTAAGTAAAAGAAAATCCTCAACCAACCGACCAAGGTTAATTATGGTCAATGGTGTTTCCGCCAAGGAAGCAAAATATTGGGAGGATTACCAATTCTCCGATGAATCGGATTCCGACGAGAATTCCGATGATGTTATAGAAATTACCCCAACTGAATTTAAAAAGTCAAAAGAAAATAATAAGGGAAAGGGCATAAAAATAGAGAAATCTAATTCCAACCCCGATGAACTTTATATGTATCGTCAACCCCCGAAGTCCTTAAGTTGTAACAATGACCCGGGAACCTCTAAACCACCAGGTTTTTCTAAACCGTTGTGGAAAACGACAGTTAGTATTAGGGGAACATCATATATCCCTAGAAACTTGGCAAAACGAACCAAAACCAAAGAAGAAGAAACGAGCGAGTCGGAATAAGATAGTTGTATTCGTGTGGTGTAATATATGTAATATAGTGTTCTTATGCTTTATGATATATGTAAAAATTGCTTGTATTAATAAGTATTTTTTTATGAATCTAACTCTTGTCTATTTTACAGTTTAAAAACACAAAATGGATAGACAACCCAATATTTTAAGAGACCTACCCGGAGACATGATTGATGAAATCTTGTCTAGAGTCGGCCAGAATTCCTAGGCACAACTATTTAAGGCGAGATCAGTTTGTAAGACATTCGAAGAACGTTCCAAGAATGTCTTGGTTTATAAGAGACTTTCGTTTGAAAGATGGGGGATATCACATTGGGAAACCCATAAGTCACGATGTGTTTACTTTGACGCATATATTGCGGGGAACCCAAATGCTATTTTACGCAACGGGTTAAGAAATTATTTTGACTCAATATATCCGAATATTGGACTTCGTGATTTAGAAAAAGCGGCTAACATGCAACATAAAGAAGCATGTTATGCTTACGGATTAGTAATGTTCGCTTCTCACCAAAGTGAGAACAAGAACATCGGGCTACAACTATTAAACAAAATGTTTCCACAAGTGACGGAGTCGGTAATTGGGGTAAGAAATGAGGTTTTTAGATTATTACGGGACTGTTGGACATTACGTAACCCTCGTCCCTTTGACGACGTTACAACACGCTGTCTTATCAATGGCCATAACGGTTATGTTCCACAAGACCAAGGATGGGAAGTAGTCCTAGTAAAACCAGAATGCATGACTTGTTTCTGGACGTATGAATTATGTGTTTTTATTGCCTTTGCTGAACGACTTGTGTACTAGCTAGAATTATCTTCACAACTATCTTGTATCAAAGTTATTGTGTGCTATATTTCATGCTTTATGTAAAATAAGCGGTATTGTAAGTTTGTAAAATATTGTATAAAAGTTTGAACGCGAAATATTATTATAATCAGTTTTTCATATAGAATTGTAGTAGTTGAATTGTATATTAGCTACTAAGTATGAACAAATTCGGGTAGGTACTACCCAAATTTAAACTTATAAAACGCTAATATGAAGAAAAAGCTTTTATAAATGAGTTCATATTATGCTACGAAATACTATTAACTACTCTTAATATTCTGTATGATTAACTTATTCCATTTGACTATTTTGAAGGAAATGGCACCGACTACTCGACACACCGTGAATATGAATAAAGAGGAATTCCGTACTTTTCTAGCTTCAAACATAGCCGCAGTACAGGCTGCGCTACATACCAACAATAACCTTGGATCTAGCAGTACAGGAAATCATGTAGGATGCACCTACAAAGAATTCACTGCCTGCAAACCTTTGGAATTCGATGGAACCGAAGGACCGATCGGATTGAAACGGTGGACCGAGAAGGTCGAATCGGTGTTTGCCATAAGTAAGTGTACTAAAGAGGACAAAGTTAAGTACGCTACGCATACCTTCACAGGTTCTGCGTTAACATGGTGGAATACCTATCTAGAGCAAGTGGGACAAGACGATGCATACGCACTACCGTGGTCAGCATTCAAGCACGTGATGAACGAGAAGTACCGTCCCAGAACCGAGGTCAATAAGCTCAAGACAGAACTTAGAGGGTTACGAACCCAAGGATTTAATATTACCACGTACGAAAGACGATTCACAGAATTGTGCCTATTGTGTCCGGGAGCATTCGAAGATGAGGAAGAGAAGATCAACGCGTTTGTGAAAGGATTACCGGAAAGAATCCAAGAAGATATAAGTTCACACGAGCCCGCCTCCATACAACAGGCATGTAGAATGGCTCACAAACTAGTGAACCAGATTGAAGAAAGAATTAAAGAACAGACTGCTGAAGAGGCCAATGTGAAGCAAGTCAAAAGAAAGTGGGAGGAAAATGGTGATAAGAATCACCAATACAACAACAACAGCAATTACAACAATAATCGCAACAATTATCCCAACAATCGCAACATCAATCGCAACTACAACAAACGGCCCAACAACAACAACAACAACAACAACAACAACAGCAACTACAACAATCATCCCAACAACAATAATAACCGCAACAACAACAACAACAATCAGAAGCAGCTATGCCAAAGGTGTGAAAAGAATCACTCGGGGTTCTGCACCAAATTTTGCAACAAGTGTAAAAGAAATGGTCATAGCGCGGCGAAGTGTGAGGTCTACGGACCAGGGGTTAATAGAACGAAAGGAACAAATGGTGTCGGAACGAGTAATGGCGGAGCAAGTAGTGTCGGAGCAAGTTATGCCAATGTAGTTTGTTATAAATGTGGAAAACCGGGCCACATTATTAGAAATTGCCCGAACCAGGAGAACACGAATGGACAAGGCCGCGGAAGAGTTTTCAATATTAATGCGGCAGAGGCACAGGAAAACCCGGAGCTTGTTACGGGTACATTTCTTATTGACAATAAATCTGCTTACGTTTTATTTGATTCGGGTGCGGATAGAAGCTATATGAGTAGAGATTTTTGTGCTAAATTAAGTTGTCCATTGATGCCTTTGGATAGTAAATTTTTACTCGAATTAGCAAATGGTAAATTAATTTCAGCAGATAATATATGTCGGAATCGAGAAATTAAACTGGTTAGCGAAACATTTAAGATTGATTTGATACCAGTAGAGTTAGGGAGTTTTGATGTGATAATCGGTATGAGCTGGTTGAAAGAAGTGAAAGCAGAGATTGTTTGTTACAAAAATGCAATTCGCATTATACGAGAAAAAGGAAAACCCTTAATGGTGTACGGAGAAAAGGGCAACACGAAGCTACATCTTATTAGTAATTTGAAGGCACAAAAACTAATAAGAAAAGGTTGCTATGCTGTTCTAGCACACGTCGAGAAAGTACAAACTGAAGAAAAGAGCATCAATGATGTTCCCATTGCAAAAGAATTTCCCGATGTATTTCCGAAAGAATTACCGGGATTACCCCCACATCGATCCGTTGAATTTCAAATAGATCTTGTACCAGGAGCTGCACCAATAGCTCGTGCTCCTTACAGACTCGCACCCAGCGAGATGAAAGAACTGCAAAGCCAATTACAAGAACTTTTAGAGCGTGGTTTCATTCGACCAAGCACATCACCGTGGGGAGCTCCTGTTTTGTTTGTCAAGAAGAAAGATGGTACATTCAGGTTGTGTATCGACTACCGAGAGTTGAACAAACTTACCATCAAGAACCGCTACCCACTACCGAGAATCGATGACTTATTTGATCAACTACAAGGCTCGTCTGTTTATTCAAAGATTGACTTACGTTCCGGGTATCATCAAATGCGGGTGAAAGAAGATGATATTCCAAAGACTGCTTTCAGAACACGTTACGGTCATTACGAGTTTATGGTCATGCCGTTTGGTTTAACTAATGCACCAGCTGTGTTCATGGACCTTATGAACCGAGTGTGTGGACCATACCTTGACAAGTTTGTCATTGTTTTCATTGATGACATACTTATTTACTCAAAGAATGACCAAGAACACGGTGAACATTTGAGAAAGGTGTTAGAAGTATTGAGGAAGGAAGAATTGTACGCTAAGTTTTCAAAGTGTGCATTTTGGTTGGAAGAAGTTCAATTCCTCGGTCACATAGTGAACAAAGAAGGTATTAAGGTGGATCCGGCAAAGATAGAAACTGTTGAAAAGTGGGAAACCCCGAAAACTCCGAAACACATACGCCAGTTTTTAGGACTAGCTGGTTACTACAGAAGGTTCATCCAAGACTTTTCCAGAATAGCAAAACCCTTGACTGCATTAACGCATAAAGGGAAGAAATTTGAATGGAATGATGAACAAGAGAAAGCGTTTCAGTTATTGAAGAAAAAGCTAACTACGGCACCTATTTTGTCATTACCTGAAGGGAATGATGATTTTGTGATTTATTGTGACGCATCAAAGCAAGGTCTCGGTTGTGTATTAATGTAACGAACAAAGGTGATTGCTTATGCATCTAGACAATTGAAGATTCACGAACAAAATTATACGACGCATGATTTGGAATTAGGCGCGGTTGTTTTTGCATTAAAGACTTGGAGGCACTACTTATATGGGGTCAAAAGTATTATATATACCGACCACAAAAGTCTTCAACACATATTTAATCAGAAACAACTGAATATGAGGCAGCGTAGGTGGATTGAATTGTTGAATGATTACGACTTTGAGATTCGTTACTGTGATGCCCCGTACTAAATCATCATGTACGGACCATCAACAACAGGATCATTACAAGGTTAAGTACTATATGCGATTTCAAAAGAAGTTTGCATTCATATAAATAGTGATGTCATAACCAACATCGAATGTTTTACAACCCAAAAGCATGCTTCACTAAGTAGAAGCAAATAATAATTGTAATAAAGTTTGTATGCAAAAGTAAACATTCATGCGGGACATTTCTAAAGCAGCGGGTTGTCTACAGCAAGACTAGTACAACAACGGAAGCAACCTTAAGCACCTGAGAAAAACATGCTTAAAAATGTCAACACAAAGGTTGGTGAGCTATAGTTTAAGTATAACAGTAATGTAAGTAGGCCACGAGATTTCAGTGCTACAACGAGCGTTTCAAAATAGTAATCCAAATCAGTATGTTTAAGTATATGCTCAACCGTGGGCACTCGGTAACTAACTTAACGTTTAAATAATATATCACCCCCTGAAAGTACACTTGGCAAGTGCGTATGTTTACGAAGTATTAAACACTCGTTAAATGCTAGCGCGACTAGCCCGAGTGGGGATGTCAAACCCTATGGATCCATATCTAAGATTCGCGTTCATGGTTCAAAAACCAATGATTAAACGTTACCGAGCTAAAGGGAATGTTTATGCCGTTGTATAACCCACACATATATAAGTTTAAGTACTCGTGCCTAGTATGTAAAATATAAAATCCGCATGTATTCTCAGTTCCCAAAATAAGTTAAAGTAAAAAGGGAATGCTATAACTCACAGTGATAAAAGCGGTAAAGTCGGTAATGAAATTACGCAAGTAGTAAGTCGGTCCGAAAGGTCGTCAACAAGCAATACTAGAAAGGAAAGAAAGAAAGAACAAGTGTGTGTGAAAACCAAAATGAGCAAGTGATTTGAATGAGAGGTAAATGGCTAGTATTTATAAGCAAGGAATTTGACAAGGATTGATGACATGGACAAGGGCTAGTATTTATAAGCAAGGAATTTGACAAGGATTGATGACATGGACAAGGGCTAGTATTTATAAGCAAGGAATTTGACAAGGATTGATGACATGGACAAGGGCTAATTAATTGGGGTCACTAGCTAGAGTAGGGTGGGCTTGAGCCCAACAAGGTAGAAAGTCCAACAAGACTAACTATTGTGCATAATTAAATTACTACGCGTAATTAAGCATCCAAAAACCCAAGTAATTATTATTATAAAATAATAATTAATATTTCGCAGTCATAATATTCCGATTATGACAAAATTTAAACGTGCGCGCAAGTTCGCGGTTTATTCGAAACGTCAAATAACACTAACGGTTATAAAGGCTTCCAATGATCAAGTTATGTATCCTACGTACTCTAAGGCACGTTTTAACATATAAATGGAAGTAAACCACATAAATCAAGTTTCCAGAGTATAAAGTAACACAGTACGCACAAATACGCAGTTTCGCAAAAACACAAGGCACAAAAGCAAGTCGAAAAAGCCGGGTCGTTACATTACCCACCTGTTAATGGAAATTTCGTCCCGAAATTTGAGGAGTGAAAAAAAAATGGTACCGTAATCGATTAAGAGGGGTGTATCAAAGTTCCGTGAGACCCGTAGGCTCAGAAGTAAGTTATTTACCCTGAAAGGTATTTCGGTGTATGAAAGTAAGAATGGGTACATGCCATTAATTAAGTCTCTTGTCCTAAGAGATCAACAAATCGATTCCGTTTCCGATTAACCCGAGTATGTCATCTGAATGTATATCTACAAAAAGAAAGATGGTGTGTCTAGGCTTACAGGCATCTTCAGTAAGTTGGATGCGTGAAATGCATCATGAATGATTCTAAGCTCATCTAAAACATTGAGCGTGAATGTCGTAATATAAGCTGACGGTAGAATGGAAAACATAGTGATTACAACCATGCGATTTGATGTCTGGATAGCGTTAGCCACGGATTTTACCAATCTCTTGGTTTCGGAAGGAGGCCATAGGCATAGGAACTCGATATTTAAGAACATTTCATTTGAATAAGTGAATTGAGATTTTAGCTAAAAGTGATCAATCGGACTTGTAAGCCATAATTATTCATAGTGCCTTCAGAACGGTCTGAACGAACAATGAGGAATATCACCTACTTTACCATACTGCAGGTGAACCTACCCTTGGATGAAATGAAAGCACAGTTCTGTAATGTAACTTCATCCTTTCAGTTACATGTTGAAGTAGGGTTAACGTTAACTAGAGCAAGATACAGTTGCAACCAATGAAGGAAGGAACATATAGAGTATCCACATCAATGTCGTAAATGTTTTAAGCAGTCCCCTCCCAAGGGATAACAAGATTCATAGGTTCTCAAAGTATCTTATATTACATTTCCGAAGGAAAGTCGCACGAAAGGTGTGGTCTTTGAATCGAGAGTGAACTCTTCGAGTGGTTTATTCCGAATTTATCCGTGCACTTAAGGGGTTGTGCGGATGAGAAGATACGTGAACCCTTGGTTCTAACGAATGGTTTACTCCGAGTGAAAAGAATCTCCAAATATGATTCTTGTGTCTCAACATACTGATTCATAGAGATGAGGTTTAAGAGGGCGTTGTGATTTGCCGTGAAGTATTGAGAACAGTAACCCACCCAGTACCTTTTCTACAATAGGGTGGCCAATGAGTGTACCTAAAAAAAATTGATTTATTGGCCCGCGTTTTTGTCATGTTTAGCTTTTAAAAGAACATTTTATGGGCGCAAAGATTTTCTCACAAATTTTATAAAACCGCCATCCAAAGTGGCTCAAGGGTTTTTTTTTTTTTTTTAACAAAGATCTTAATAGTAAGTTTCATCTCTAATGGAGGGCGAGCAAAGTGTGATTCATACATGGTGTAGTCTAATATGAAAACCTTTAATAAAATCAACTAAGGGGGTTTTGAAAAACAAAACCTTTAAACGCTTGTTGTGACAACGTAGACGGAACGAAGTTCCTAGTAAATTTAGGAGTAGGTACAACGTGTACCATTTTGCTTAAAACTATTTGACTTAAGTTGAATAACTCGGTAAAGGAGCGGTTTTTAAATATTTTGAAGATATAACTTAGTATCAAAATAAGTAAATATAAATTTATACATATATGATTTTATAAATCGTTTAAGTGACCGAAAAGTTTTTAGTACTTTCATTGTCTGTAAATCTTGTGACCGAAAAGTTTTTAGCACAAATAAACAACGTGTAATAAAAAAAAATTGATAAACATAGTTTTTCGTATTTCAAAGGTTACGAGTTGAAAAAGATTGAGTGAAAAAAAAAAGCTTGGAATCCTCGGGTGACCAGTTACTAGGTAATGAAAACTAATGACATAAATGTAGTTTTGGTAATTATCAGGACACAAGTCTTTGGGCCAAAAATATTTACGTGCGAAGCCATTGCTAAAAGTGAGGTACGAAGGATAAAGCACGAGGATGAGAAGTTAATTGCTTCTTGAATTTGCAATGTGCCAAACAGGTTATGACTAGTATTAAAGCCGGAATAATGATGGTATTAATACCACTAAATGAGAATTCCTTGGAATGAGTCAGGACTTAGAGCCATGTAAGAAAGAGCATTGTTCCAACACGTGTGGTGAAATAAATACATGGGGTAACGTAATAGTTTTGAATGGTTTAAGTGTTAGCGGATGCCCGAAGGCCTTGCATGACGTGGTAGTCAGTGCCTTTATCACATACACATGAATCTTTCGATTTCGGCGGTTATAAAGCTTTTAGGATGACTTGGATACGAATAACACGAAACGTTTTGTATAATACGCAACGAAAGTTTTATAGAAATTGTTTATGGTGACAATGCAAGAGAAGAAACGAAGTTCTTAGTAAATTAGGATTATGTGCAACACGTACCGTTCAAAGTATAATATCTTCTGAATAAAAGATTTGATTTGTAAAAGTGAAAGTAAAGTTTCATATGTATTTGTCAAAAATAAGTAATCATTTACTTTATTTTACATAACGGATACGATTTCAAAAATTTGCATGAATGGCAGATAAAATAAATTTATTTTTATAAAGCTTTGAGAGGATAGCACAGTAAAATAATGTGTGTAAAATTTTGGCAAACAAAATTTTTCATATTTCGGAGGTTACAAGTTGGAAAAGATTGATGAGAATTGAGTAAAAGACTTTTGAAAATTTCGAGTGATATTTGAGGTAATAAAAACCATTAAATTTAGATGAGATTGACAACTATTAGTAGGGCATAAGTTCCTTGACCAAAAATGCCTAAGTGTGAAGCTGTTGCTTATGAGTGAGGTACGAATGGGACAGTATGAGGATGAGGGTTAACCACTCATTGATTTTAGGAAAATTTCGAACTGGTATGACTAATATTGAAGTGAGAAGGATGAGGTTGTGGTTATCATCGAATAAGAAATTCCTCGTAATAAATTAGGATTTAGAGTTGCGTAAGAATGAGTATCAAATGAGATTCTTGGGTAATCCTCAATATAGAATTTGAATTGCTGAAGTGACGGAATACAATTTCCTTTAAGTATCGCTGTGCAAGTTTGTCCATTGTATCGGTTTCTTTCATGGCTAGAAAGTGAACAGTTTTGGTGAGATGGTCAATAATAACCGAGATGATGTCCTATCCGCATACCGTCTCTGGTAGTTAATGATGAATTTCTTCCCATTTCCATTGTGGGATTTCGGGGTGTTGTCATGTAACTAATAAGGTTCCGTTTTCGGGCTACATCTCTCCCCATAATAGTTTCACCATTCTTGCGAGGTATACAAATAAAATTTTCCCATTATAAATAAATTCCGCTTTCCTCCTTGAAAGTCAGTTCGTTCCAACTATTTCATCAAAGCTTCCTGGCTCGATGAGTATTAGGTTAAGCTTAAAGTTCATCCCAAATCAAATCTTACTGTACTACTGTGAAAAATTCTATCAATCTTTTCGAATAGCGTATGCCTGTACGTAGGTAACTAATCCCTTTTCAACTACTACATTAAAACTTCCAAGTTTGGTTAATACGAGGTCATCTCCAATGACCCACCTGTTAATCTTAAAGTACTACCTTAAATTATTCCTCTATCTTCCTCAGTTTACCATTTGCTTGTGTCCTATAGAATACTTAATTCCCATTGTTGTTGATGGTTTACTATTCATGATAATGCTAAGGTTCTTAGATGTAAGGTTTCTATCATTCTAGTATTAAACAACTCCGAAACAATAAAACGTTGTGCCGAAACGTACCCTAACAAGAATCAGGATCCATGCAAGTTTCCATAATGATGTCTTTACCGCAGGTAAGTTTAAAGTTTTTCCTATATGAGAACTTTTTCATTAAATGCCCAGGGTGTCGATATCTATAACAAATTTTTGGGTTATCAATTCTGTAATCAAGGCCCCTCTTGTACAGTATCTGGGCTACGTGGTTATTCCTTCCCTACCCTTAACAGACTATAATGCGTATGCTCAAGTGATCCCTGCCAAAATTTTCCCTGGACCACCTCATATTCCTCATGTAGTAACATTGGAACTTCTGCATGATTTACTTCAATATAATCACGCTGGCCTGGCGTCATTATATTGTACTAAATCGTACGTTCATTCCAATATCACTTCATATTGTCAATGTGACGTGATCACTTCAAGTTCTACTCAATTTTATCTAACGGTGCTTTACCTGTGTTGTCTTAAAATAAAATCTACATAATCAATCTCACAATTTCTCGGTGTGGATGCGTAAGCTCCATAGGTCATGCATCAATGCCTAAGTGCTCCGAAATTTCTTCAAAATATTCGGGTTCAAGTAACATTGTTAGATTCCTTTCTAAAAATTCAATTTGGGTCTCGTGCCGAGTTGTACGTGTAGCAAGTAGTGATACGATATGTCTCGAGGCGACTCCCAAGTCCGTGGGTATGGCTGAGCATCAGTAGAAGACACTATGACCTCGTTAAAGGGAATGCCTTCCCGACTTCTTCAATGCCTAAATATAGAAGTGTTAGGGACCTAAGTCCAGAAGTGTCGTTAGACCGTCGAGCTGTGGTAAGGAATGAAAGAGTTAAGTGACGGTCACAAAAGCGTACAGGGTATGTGTCAACTGTACAATCTTCTAGATCGCGTGAAGTAATGTTTCGATCTCTGGAACGGTGGAGCAGTAGTAACAGGTCGATTACACTATTAGTTCTTATGGTTAGACGAGTGGGAAAGTAGTTCGGGAAAACATCTGAACTCGGAAGGATGAGTTCTCCATGTCGGTATAGCGAACAATAGGCATGTAGCAAGAGTGTAATCAGGCATATCAACTACAGCAGCCTAGATCGTTTACGACAGCACGTAACATGGCAATAGTAACAGTATACCGAGGTAACATGTTAAAAGCAGATAGTAGTTTGCAGTAGCGAGAGTAAACAAAGGCATACAGCGAGTTTACATAGCAGTAAAAGGAAACGGTAGCATGCAGTAAGTTCATACAGCAGTAGAAGTAAGCAGTGACAGGCAGTAGTAGTAAACAGTAACATGCAGTAATATAACACAGTTGCATGCAATCGAAAGCAGATAATAGCATGCAGTAGTGAAAACAGGTAGTAGCATACGGCATATAGCAGTAAAAGTAAGCAGCAGCATGCAGTAAGTTCAGCGGAAACAAGTAAACTAACAAGTTGTAGATTAGTCCTATTAGTGAATCCTACTCGGGTCGGTCTTAGACTCACTAATGCAACCTAATTCCCTACAACCAATGCTCTGATACCAAATGTGATGCCCCGTACTAAATCATCATGTACGGACCATCAACAACAGGATCATTACAAGGTTAAGTACTATATGCGATTTCAAAAGAAGTTTGCATTCATATAAATAGTGATGTCATAACCAACATCGAATGTTTTACAACCCAAAAGCATGCTTCACTAAGTAGAAGCAAATAATAATTGTAATAAAGTTTGTATGCAAAAGTAAACATTCATGCGGGACATTTCTAAAGCAGCGGGTTGTCTACAGCAAGACTAGTACAACAACGGAAGCAACCTTAAGCACCTGAGAAAAACATGCTTAAAAACGTCAACACAAAGGTTGGTGAGCTATAGTTTAAGTATAACAGTAATGTAAGTAGGCCACGAGATTTCAGTGCTACAACGAGCGTTTCAAAATAGTAATCCAAATCAGTATGTTTAAGTATATGCTCAACCGTGGGCACTCGGTAACTAACTTAACGTTTAAATAATATATCACCCCCTGAAAGTACACTTGGCAAGTGCGTATGTTTACGAAGTATTAAACACTCGTTAAATGCTAGCGCGACTAGCCCGAGTGGGGATGTCAAACCCTATGGATCCATATCTAAGATTCGCGTTCATGGTTCAAAAACCAATGATTAAACGTTACCGAGCTAAAGGGAATGTTTATGCCGTTGTATAACCCACACATATATAAGTTTAAGTACTCGTGCCTAGTATGTAAAATATAAAATCCGCATGTATTCTCAGTTCCCAAAATAAGTTAAAGTAAAAAGGGAATGCTATAACTCACAGTGATAAAAGCGGTAAAGTCGGTAATGAAATTACGCAAGTAGTAAGTCGGTCCGAAAGGTCGTCAACAAGCAATACTAGAAAGGAAAGAAAGAAAGAACAAGTGTGTGTGAAAACCAAAATGAGCAAGTGATTTGAATGAGAGGTAAATGGCTAGTATTTATAAGCAAGGAATTTGACAAGGATTGATGACATGGACAAGGGCTAGTATTTATAAGCAAGGAATTTGACAAGGATTGATGACATGGACAAGGGCTAGTATTTATAAGCAAGGAATTTGACAAGGATTGATGACATGGACAAGGGCTAATTAATTGGGGTCACTAGCTAGAGTAGGGTGGGCTTGAGCCCAACAAGGTAGAAAGTCCAACAAGACTAACTATTGTGCATAATTAAATTACTACGCGTAATTAAGCATCCAAAAACCCAAGTAATTATTATTATAAAATAATAATTAATATTTCGCAGTCATAATATTCCGATTATGACAAAATTTAAACGTGCGCGCAAGTTCGCGGTTTATTCGAAACGTCAAATAACACTAACGGTTATAAAGGCTTCCAATGATCAAGTTATGTATCCTGCGTACTCTAAGGCACGTTTTAACATATAAATGGAAGTAAACCACATAAATCAAGTTTCCAGAGTATAAAGTAACACAGTACGCACAAATACGCAGTTTCGCAAAAACACAAGGCACAAAAGCAAGTCGAAAAAGCCGGGTCGTTACAGTTACCACCCGGGGAAGGCAAATGTGGTAGCCGATGCATTGAGCAGGAAGGACAGAGAACCCATTCGAGTAAAATCTATGAATATAATGATTCATAATAACCTTACTACTCAAATAAAGAAAGCGCAACAAGGAGTTTTAAAAGAGGGAAATTTAAAGGATGAAATACCCAAAGGATCGGAGAAGCATCTTAATATTCGGGAAGACGGAACCCGGTATAGGGCTGAAAGGATTTGGGTACCAAAATTTGGAGATATGAGAGAAATGGTACTTAGAGAAGCTCATAAAACCAGATACTCAATACATCCTGGAACGGGGAAGATGTACAAGGATCTCAAGAAACATTTTTGGTGGCCGGGTATGAAAGCCGATGTTGCTAAATACGTACGAGAATGTTTGACGTGTTCTAAGGTCAAAGCTGAGCATCAGAAACCATCAGGTCTACTTCAACAACCTGAAATCCCGGAATGGAAATGGGAAAACATTACCATGGATTTCATCACTAAATTGCCAAGGACTGCAAGTGGTTTTGATACTATTTGGGTAATAGTTGATCGTCTCACCAAATCAGCACACTTCTTGCCAATAAGAGAAGATGACAAGATGGAGAAGTTAGCACGACTGTATTTGAAGGAAGTCATCTCCAGACATGGAATACCAATCTCTTTTATCTCTGATAGGGATGGCAGATTTATTTCAAGATTCTGGCAGACATTACAGCAAGCATTAGGAACTCGTCTAGACATGAGTACTGCCTATCATCCATAAACTGATGGGCAGAGCGAAAGGACGATACAAACGCTTGAAGACATGCTACGAGCATGTGTTATTGATTTCGGAAACAGTTGGGATCGACATCTACCATTAGCAGAATTTTCCTACAACAACAGCTACCATTCAAGCATTGAGATGGCGCCGTTTGAAGCACTTTATGGTAGAAAGTGCAGGTCTCCGATTTGTTGGAGTGAAGTGGGGGATAGACAGATTACGGGTCCGGAGATTATACAAGAAACTACCGAGAAGATCATCCAAATTCAACAACGGTTGAAAACCGCCCAAAGTCGACAAAAGAGCTACGCTGACATTAAAAGAAAAGATATAGAATTTGAAATTGGAGAGATGGTCATGCTTAAAGTTGCACCTTGGAAAGGCGTTGTTCGATTTGGTAAACGAGGGAAATTAAATCCAAGGTATATTGGACCATTCAAGATTATTGATCGTGTCGGACCAGTAGCTTACCGACTTGAGTTACCTCAACAACTCGCGGCTGTACATAACACTTTCCACGTCTCGAATTTGAAGAAATGTTTTGCTAAAGAAGATCTCACTATTCCGTTAGATGAAATCCAAATCAACGAAAAACTTCAATTCATCGAAGAACCCGTTGAAATAATGGATCGTGAGGTTAAAAGACTTAAGCAAAACAAGATACCAATTGTTAAGGTTCGATGGAATGCTCGTAGAGGACCCGAGTTCACCTGGGAGCGTGAAGATCAGATGAAGAAGAAATACCCGCATCTATTTCCAGAAGATTCGTCAACACCTTCAACAGCTTAAAATTTCGGGACGAAATTTATTTAACGGGTAGGTACTGTAGTGACCCGAACTTTTCCATGTTTATATATATTAATTGAGATTGATATTTACATGATTAAATGTTTCCAATATGTTAAGCAATCAAACTTGTTAAGACTTGATTAATTGAAATAGGTTTCATATAGACAATTGACCACCCAAGTTGACCGGTGATTCACGAACGTTAAAAACTTGTAAAAACTATATGATGACATATATATGGTTATATATATAGTTAACATGATATTATGATATGTAAACATATCATTAAGTATATTAATAATGAACTACATATGTAAAAACAAGACTACTAACTTAATGATTTTGAAACGAGACATATATGTAACGATTATCGTTGTAACGACATTTAATGTATATATATCATATTAAGAGATATTCGTACATCATAATATCATGATAATATAATAATTTAAAATCTCTTTTGATATTATAAACATTGGGTTAACAACATTTAACAAGATCGTTAACCTAAAGGTTTCAAAACAACATTTACATGTAACGACTAACGATGACTTAACGACTCAGTTAAAATGTATATACATGTAGTGTTTTAATATGTATTCATACACTTTTGAAAGACTTCAATACACTTATCAAAATACTTCTACTTAACAAAAATGCTTACAATTACATCCTCGTTCAGTTTCATCAACAATTCTACTCGTATGCACCCGTATTCGTACTCGTACAATACACAGCTTTTAGATGTATGTACTATTGGTATATACACTCCAATGATCAGCTCTTAGCAGCCTATGTGAGTCACCTAACACATGTGGGAACCATCATTTGGAAACTAGCATGAAATATCTCATAAAATTACAAAAATATGAGTAATCATTCATGACTTATTTACATGAAAACAAAATTACATATCCTTTATATCTAATCCATACACCAACGACCAAAAACACCTACAAACACTTTCATTCTTCAATTTTCTTCATCTAATTGATCTCTCTCAAGTTCTATCTTCAAGTTCTAAGTGTTCTTCATAAATTCCAAAAGTTCTAGTTTCATAAAATCAAGAATACTTTCAAGTTTGCTAGCTCACTTCCAATCTTTTAAGGTTATCATCCAACCTCAAGAAATCTTTGTTTCTTACAGTAGGTTATCATTCTAATACAAGGTAATAATCATATTCAAACTTTGGTTCAATTTCTATAACTATAACAATCTTATTTCAAGTGATGATCTTACTTGAACTTGTTTTCGTGTCATGATTCTGCTTCAAGAACTTCGAGCCATCCAAGGATCCGTTGAAGCTAGATCCATTTTTCTCTTTTCCAGTAGGTTTATCCAAGGAACTTAAGGTAGTAATGATGTTCATAACATCATTCGATTCATACATATAAAGCGATCTTATTCGAAGGTTTAAACTTGTAATCACTAGAACATAGTTTAGTTAATTCTAAACTTGTTCGCAAACAAAAGTTATTCCTTCTAACTTGAATTTTAAAATCAACTAAACACATGTTCTATATCTATATGATATGCTAACTTAATGATTTAAAACCTGAAAACACGAAAAACACCGTAAAATCGGATTTACGCCGTCGTAGTAACACAGCGGGCTGTTTTGGGTTAGTTAATTAAAAACTATGATAAACGTTGATTTAAAAGTTGTTATTCTGAGAAAATGATTTTTATTATGAACATGAAACTATATCCAAAAATTATGGTTAAACTCAAAGTGGAAGTATGTTTTCTAAAATGGTCATCTAGACGTCGTTCTTTCGACTGAAATGACTACCTTTACAAAAACGACTTGTAACTTATTTTTCCGACTATAAACCTATACTTTTTCTGTTTAGATTCATAAAATAGAGTTCAATATGAAACCATAGCAATTTGATTCACTCAAAACGGATTTAAAATGAAGAAGTTATGGGTAAAACAAGATTGGATAATTTTTCTCATTTTAGCTACGTGAAAATTGGTAACAAATCTATTCCAACCATAACTTAATCAACTTGTATTGTATATAATGTAATCTTGAGATACCATAGACACGTATACAATGTTTCGACCTATCATGTCGACACATCTATATATATTTCGGAACAACCATAGACACTCTATATGTGAATGTTGGAGTTAGCTATACAGGGTTGAGGTTGATTCCAAAATATATATAGTTTGAGTTGTGATCAATACTGATATACGTATACACTGGGTCGTGGATTGATTCAAGATAATATTTATCGATTTATTTCTGTACATCTAACTGTGGACAACTAGTTGTAGGTTACTAACGAGGACAGCTGACTTAATAAACTTAAAACATCAAAATATATTAAAAGTGTTGTAAATATATTTTGAACATACTTTGATATATATGTATATATTGTTATAGGTTCGTGAATCAACCAGTGGCCAAGTCTTACTTCCCGACGAAGTAAAAATCTGTGAAAGTGAGTTATAGTCCCACTTTTAAAATCTAATATTTTTGGGATGAGAATACATGCAGGTTTTATAAATGATTTACAAAATAGACACAAGTACGTGAAACTACATTCTATGGTTGAATTATCGAAATCGAATATGCCCCTTTTTATTAAGTCTGGTAATCTAAGAATTAGGGAACAGACACCCTAATTGACGCGAATCCTAAAGATAGATCTATCGGGCCCAACAAGCCCCATCCAAAGTACCGGATGCTTTAGTACTTCGAAATTTATATCATATCCGAAGGGTGTCCCGGAATGATGGGGATATTCTTATATATGCATTTTGTTAATGTCGGTTACCAGGTGTTCACCATATGAATGATTTTTATCTCTATGTATGGGATGTGTATTGAAATATGAAATCTTGTGGTCTATTATTATGATTTGATATATATAGGTTAAACCTATAACTCACCAACATTTTTGTTGACGTTTTAAGCATGTTTATTCTCAGGTGATTATTAAGAGCTTCCGCTGTCGCATACTTAAATAAGGACGAGATTTGGAGTCCATGCTTGTATGATATTGTGTAAAAACTGCATTCAAGAAACTTATTTTGTTGTAACAAATTTGTATTGTAAACCATTATGTAATGGTCGTGTGTAAACAGGATATTTTAGATTATCATTATTTGATAATCTACGTAAAGCTTTTTAAACCTTTATTGATGAAATAAAGGTTATGGTTTGTTTTAAAATGAATGCAGTCTTTGAAAAACGTCTCATATAGAGGTCAAAACCTCGCAACGAAATCAATTAATATGGAACGTTTTTCATCAATAAGAACGGGACATTTCAAAAAACACCTACAAACACTTTAATTCTTCAATTTTCTTTATCTAATTAATCTCTCTCAAGTTCTATCTTCAAGTTCTAAGTGTTCTTCATAAATTCTACAAGTTCTTGTTTCATAAAATCAAGAATACTTCCAAGTTTGCTAGCTTACTTCCAATCTTGTAGAGTGATCATCCAACCTCAAGAAATCTTTATTATTTACAGTAAGATATCTTTCTAATACAAGGTACTACTCATATTCAAACTTTGATTCAATTTCTATAACTATAACAATCTTATTTCGAGTGGAATCTTACTTGAACTTGTTTTCGTGTCATGATTCTGCTTCAAGAACTTTCAAGCCATCCAAGGATCCTTTGAAGCTAGATCCATTTTTCTCATTTCCTGTAGCTTTATCCAGAAAACTTGAGGTAGTAATGATGTTCATAACATCATTCGATTCATACATATAAAGCTATCTTATTCGAAGGTTTAAACTTGTAATCACTAGAACATAGTTTAGTTAATTCTAAACTTGTTCGCAAATAAAAGTTAATCCTTCTTACTTAACTTTTAAAATTAACTAAACACATGTTCTATATCTATATGATATACTAACTTAATGATTTAAAACCTGGAAACACGAAGAACACTGTAAAACCGGACATACGCCGTCGTAGTAACACCGCGGGCTGTTTTGGGTTAGTTAATTAAAAACTATGATAAACTTTGATTTAAAAGTTATTCTTCTGGGAAAATGATTTTTCTTATGAACATGAAACCATATCCAAAAATCATGTTTAAACTCAAAGTGGAAGTATGTTTTCTAAAATGGTCATCTAGACGTCGTTCTTTCGACTGAAATGACTACCTTCACAAAAATAACTTGTAACTTATATTTCCGACTATAAACCTATACTTTTTCTGTTTATATTCATAAAATAGAGTTCAATATGAAACTATAGCAATTTGATTCGCTCAAAACAGATTTAAAATGAAGAAGTTATGGGTAAAACAAGATTGGATAATTTTTCTTGTTGTAGCAACGTGAAAATTGGTAACAAATCTATATTAATCATATCCTAGCTAACTTATATTGTATTATACATGTATTCTAATATATTATGTAATCTTGGGATACCATAGACACGTATGCAAATGTTTTGACATATCATATCGACCCATGTGTATATATTATTTGGAACAACCATAGACACTCTATATGCAGTAATGTGGGAGTTAGCTCTACAGGATTGAGGTTGATTCCAAAAATATATATACTTTGAGTTGTGATCTAGCCTGAGACGTGTATACACTGGGTCGTGGATTGATTCAAGATAATATATATCAATTTTTTTCTGTACATCTAACGTTGGACAACTAGTTATAGGTTACTAACGAGGACAGCTGACTTAATAAACTTAAAACATTAAAATGTATTAAAAGTGTTGTAAATATATTTTGAATATACTTTGATATATATGTACATATTTGTTGTAGGTTCGTGAATCGACCAGTGGCCAAGTCTTACTTCCCGACGAAGTAAAAATCTGTGAAAGTGAGTTATAGTCCCACTTTTAAAATCTAATATTATTGGGATGAGAATACATGCAGGTTTTATTAATGTTTTACAAAATAGACACAAGTACGTGAAACTACATTCTATGGTTGAATTATCGAAATCGAATATGCCCCTTTTTATTAAGTCTGGTAATATAAGAATTAGGGAACATACAACCTAATAGACGCGAATCCTAAAGATAGATCTATTGGGCCTAACAAACCCCATCCAAAGTACCGGATGCTTTAGTACTTCGAAATTTATATCATGTCCGAAGGAGGATCCCGGAATGATGGGGATATTCTTAATTATGCATCGTGTTAATGTCGGTTAACAGGTGTTCACCATATGAATGATTTTTATCTCTATGTATGGGATGTGTATTGAAATATGAAATCTTGTGTTCTATTGTTACGATTTGATATATATAGGTTAAACCTATAACTCACCAACATTTTTGTTGACATTTAAAGCATGTTTATTCTCAGGTGAATACTAAGAGCTTCCGCTGTTGCATACTAAAATAAGGACAAGATTTGGAGTCCATGTTTGTATGATATTGTGTAAAAACTGCATTCAAGAAACTGATTTCGATGTAACATATTTGTATTGTAAACCATTATGTAATGGTCGTGTGTAAATAGGATGTTTTAGATTATCATTATTTGATAATCTACGTAAAGCTTTTTAAACCTTTATTTATGAAATAAAGGTTATGGTTTGTTTTAAAAATGAATGCAGTCTTTGAAAAACTTCGAATATAGAGGTCAAAACCTCGCAACGAAATCAATTAATATGGAACGTTTTTAATCAATAAGAACGGGACATTTCAGTTGGTATCCGAGCGTTGGTCTTAGAGAACCAGAATTTTGCATTAGTGTGTCTTATCGATTTTGTTAGGATGCATTAGTGAGTCTGGACTTCGACCGTGTTTACTTAAAAAATTATTGCTTAACAAATTTTGTTGGAAACTATATATTTTTAACATGTGAATATTATGTGATATATTAATCTCTTAACGTGTTTGATATTATGTGATAGATGTCTACCTCTAGAACAAATCCTATTGACTCACCTAATAATAATGAAGAGTCAAATGTAAATTGAAATGATTCGTGGACTGATTCACAAGTTCCCGAAGAGGAACCGGAAGAAGAGTCAGAACCGGAAGAAGAATCGGAACCGGAAGAAGAATCGGAACCGGAAGAAGAAATAGAACCAGTGGGGGAAATAATAAAATGGCTAAGTAGAAGAAAATCCTCAACCAACCGACTATCATATCAGGTTATGAGCCAGCTATCATATTAGGTACCGCATAACTACATCCCGACTCGACCTGCTTACTATCCACCACATCAGCCCGATATGCGACACCCTTTACCTTGTACGATCCTAACCAAGCCTATCAGGACACCTATCACCAACCATGGAACCCGAGCGATGACATGAACTGGAACCCCTATCCAGATTGATTTAGTTGGGTTGGTGATTTCTATATTTTTATTGTTTTTATCTACTTATGTCCAAACATATAATATTGTTATACTTTTATGAAATTTTTCACATTTTTATTATTCTGTACTAATATTTCATATTTGATTTGAAAGTGGGATATTAAGTCCCATTTCAAATTATCATGCATGTTTATATTTGTATTGTATGTATTTTATCTCATGTACACAACAGGGTAAAACATCGCATTTTCAAAGACTGGCATTAAGTTCAGCAAAAGCTACTAATTTTGACGATAAAACGAAAAACAAATGTGATGTAACAACAGACGGAATGAACAAATAAAGTGCACCATTTATCATTCAAAGCATACAACAATATGTTTGGAGACTTTGGTAAAATCTTAATCATCTTGTTACACTAATCACCCTCAATAATTTAAATTATTATTGATTTCTTGCAAATGAGGGCATTGCAAGATCTTAAGTGTGGGAAGAGGTTAAATTCTTTCGGATTAAAAAAAAATAAAAATTTAAACACTTGGTTACCATTAAAAATACTAGTAATGCAATAGTTGTATTAGAATCTAGTGCTCTCTGATAATAAAGAACAACCCTAATCTTATATACTGACTACCTACTTCTAGTAAAAAATTTTAAAAATTTTCAACTAAATAAATTCAAAATCATGTTTATACATATTTATGAACGATAAAACTAGGTGTTAACACCAAAATTATTGTTATCTCGGAAAAAGACATAAATTGAGAAACAACCCAAAACGTTTGAATTCATTTAAAATGGAATAGAGGAGAATAAAAAGGCAAAGAAAGGCCAAGTGTGGGAAATTTTACCAAGTTATTTAAATCATATATCACATATTTTTGTACAAATAATTGAAGATACTTTTGTTTTGGACGATATTAATCAGTTTTACCCAGTTTATTATAATATAAATAGACTTTATAAGGAAGTACAGTCTTCGGAGAAAAAGACACGCGCTTCTTGATTTAGGTCAGAAAATTGTCGTCCAGACCAGTTGTAGAGCTTACGAAAAACCTTGAAAAGTTTTCTCAAAAATCAGCTGGAAATCCACGGATCTCTGCATCAAACAGGGTCGCCAAGTGGTCAGACTTATCCTAACCATGAGAGGATCTGTCTCGTACAATGGGGGGCACCGTGCAAATTAGCTTATAAGACTAATGAATCAGATCCCCAGAAAGGATAATCTCAAAGATTAAAAATCAGCTTTTAAGCCTGATATTACTCAATCCTTGAGATTGACCTTAAAGATTGGGAATTCAAACTCATGAAATTCGATGATATCTAAACTCGAGCTTGAACGAGAAAATATTTTGATCAACTTACAAACCGATTTGTTTTCTGAAAACCCTATTTACAATGCGTTCATTACCATTGAACGTAAAATCCTAAGAATTCACCGGAATTCATTAGGTCACCTGAACCAAATCGGGTATCAACCGTAAGAACGGTGGTTGCATAGCATGGTCGAAGACAGGACCTTGTGCCAGACCGAAAAACTATAAGGTGATCTTTACTATTGCTCCTACAAAGGATACTAATTGCATCCGACATGATATAGACCATAATCAAAAGCATGTCACGGGACATTGCCTCAACAGTTGCTTGTTCAACGCTTTCCTTTACAACTGGACGGTAGTTTACCGAAAGGTAATATACGGAGCAAGTAAACTGGACGTGTTGCTTTCCTAATACAAGGTTAGCAAGTGGGTGACACAAAATCGCAAGTTTTAAGCTAAAATTTTCAAATCTGAAACCCACAAAACCCACAAACATTCTGCAAACACCGGTGAAGGGTTATTCCGGAAAACTTATCTAGGGTAAAAGCTAGATTGAATTTTCAAAAGATCAAATGTTTTCATAAAGATCTAATTTCCTAAAGGATCTAAATTTTTATAGTCATGTGGGGCTGTAAATTACATCGTTACTATCATTGTTCATACCGCTGTATCAAAATCACTAATGTACAAAGTGTGAAGAATAAAGAAGTGATTCTAGTAAAGTTGTATTCAAGTTCTATATTGCTTGAGGACAAGGAACGCTCAAGTGTGGGAATATTTGATAATGCTAAAAACGAACACATATTTCATAGCATTATCCCCCAAGAATGACAAGTTTTTAGTTGCAATTGTTCTATTTACAAGTGATATTCGTTTAAATAATAAAAAGTGAAGACAAAAGACAGATTCGACGATTTGAAGACGCAAATGACCAAAACGCTAAAAATTACAAAGTATAATCAAAGTGGTTCAATTTATTGTTGAGAAACGTCTCAAAATTACAAGAGTACAAGCCGCAAAACGCAAAGTATAATATATTAAATAGTACGCAAGGACGTTCGAAAATCCGGAACTGAGACATGAACCAACTATCAACGCACGACGCAACGGAGCTAAAATTACAAGTCAACGGAGTCCAAGAATATAATATAATATATATAATTATATAAAATTATATATATTATATTATATATTATTTTAAATACGAGCAGCCCACATTTTTTGTGCTTTATGACCAGTGAATGACGGCCATGCGATCGCATGGCCTGGGTGCCTTAAACCCTTGCGGTCGCATGACTTACTGTAGCATGCCAAGTCCTATAAAAAGGCAGTCTGCTCGACTGATTATACACACCTTTTTTTAATCTCTTACTCTCTCAATATATTTATATTCATATTATAATTTTAATATTAAAGTTTAATAATAATAAGGTTATGTTAGCGAATGTTTTAAGTTTGTAAGTCAAAACTCTGTCCGTGTAACGCTACGCTATTATTAATCATTGTAAGTTATGTTCAACCTTTTTAAATTAATGTCTCGTAGCTAAATTATTATTATGCTTATTTAAGCCGAAGTAATCGTGATGTTGGACTAAATATTAAGATTGGGTAATTGGGTTTTGGACCATAATTGGGGTTTGGACAAAAGAACGACACTTGTGGAAATTAGACTATGGGCTATTAATGGGCTTTATATTAACTAAACAATACCTCATTAATTTAATATAAAGGTTACAATTTAACGTATCTATATATAACCACATACGCTTAACCGGGTACGGTGGGCGGGATATTTATAAATACAAATTATTGTTCATTTGACCGGACACGGGAATGGATTAATAGTTAATGGACTCATTAAAACAAGAGTAGATTACATTCAAGGGTAATTGGTGTAATTGTTAACAAAGTAGTAAAACCTTGGATTACACGCAGTCGATAACCTGGTGTATTCATTAAACAAAGTATTAAGACCTTGTTACAGTTCGAATCCCCAATTAGTTGGAATATTTGACTTCGGATATAAGGTTAATTTGATGAAGATCCTCGCACTTTATAATTATGACCGATGGACTATTATGGACAAAACCGTATGGACATATCGAATAATCCAGGACAAAGGACAATAAATTAAAATCAACACGTCGAACATCTTGATTACGGAAGTTTAAATAAGCATAATTCTCTTATTTTATATCTTATCGCACTTTTAATTATCGTACTTTTAAATTATAGCAATTTTATTTATCGTTATTTTATTTATCGCACTTTTAAATATCGTACTTTTATTTATTGTCATTTACTTTACGCTTTAAATTAAGTTGTATTTATATTTAATATTTTACATTAGGTTTTAATTGTGACTAAAGTTTTAAAATCGACAAACCGGTCATTAAACGGTAAAATCCCCTTTTATAATAATAATAATATTACTTATATATATATATATATATATATATATATATATATATATATATATATATATATATAGAGACAAATATAGTTTTAAAAATATAGCGTTAAACTTGCCTAGCTCCCTGCTGAATGAACCGGACTTACTAAAAACTACACTACTTTACGATTAGGTATACTGCCTATAGTGTTGTAGCAAGGTTTAGGTATATCCACTCTATAAATAAATAAATAACTTATGTAAAATTGTATCGTATTTAATAGTATTTCGCAATAAAAATATAACTATTTTGTATACACCTCACATAACATCAAAGTGGAACAGAGAGCAGCTCGCTGGGATTTTGTAATCTGTCCAGAGTTTTTAGGCCATGCGACCGCATGACAGTGAAGAGGAAACCCCATGCAATCGCATGGGATCTAATCCCTTTTTTTTTTAAACCTTTAACTTCTTAAAACATAACTTTTTTTAAATCTTTTTCCTTTTTATTTAGGAAGAGGTCGTTTCGGTACGTTTACCTAGTCCGTACCTTGACAAAATTTAAAATTTGTCATTTTAAAGTGATTGTTTTAAAAGCAAAGATTTTTTGGGTTTTTTTAAATGTTTTTGGCATACTTTAATTCAATAAGATTAAAAATAATGATAATAAAATTTATCGTCCCTCCCTTGGGTAAAGCAATTTCGGTTCCATGACCTAGTCTTCAACTTACGACGAATTTCAGGTATCAAATTTTTAACTTAATGAAATAAAGTACATTTTTGTTTTTAAAATCACACCAAACTTAAATTTAAAATGCATAAAATTAAAAATTCGTATAAGTATCATTAATATTTTTATACATTAATTTTATAAACTCATATTGAAAATATTAATTTTTTAAAATATTTAAAAACTTAAATATATTGGTTTTAAAAATTTACATTAAAAATTTAATATTAATTTAAAAACAAGGAAAAAAAATTAAAAATCTTTTTGATCTTTTATCCCACTTTAATCAATCAAATATTATCAAAAATATACGCCCCTCTTTTGGGTAAAGTAATTTCGGCTATTTTTCCTAGTTTTACTCTTGACGAATTTTTTGAAATATTTTGAATTGATTGATTAAAGATATTTATACCTTATGAATAAACGGTAAATTTCGCAGTGTTGAATTAAATTTTTGTATGATATCAATAATTTCGGTTTCGCATACCTAATTTTATTGAATATCAATTTAATACTTTACAGCGAACGATTCAACGTTTATTATCAAAAGGTTAAAAGCAATAAATAAAAACAAATAAAAACTGTACATACTTACCTGTGAGATAGAATTCTCAGAGACCTGCTTTAGCCGACTCATAGGAGAGTCGTGTGATTTGGTTTTCCATAGCTACATAAGCGTAACCTCGATTCTTCAATAACGTTTCTTCTAAACATATGAACGGTCCTTCTCTGCATAGAGTAACAAATTCGGTGTTTGAATATGTTTGATTGTTCGGACATTTACCTTCATGTGACCATTTTCCGCATTTATGACATCTTTCAAGGTGTCGTGCTCTTCTTTTTGTTGCGGATTTTGATTTTCCTTTACCAAAATGTGTTTTATGATGATCTTTCCTGAGTTCTTTCCTCAGTTCGTCCATTTTGCCTCTTATGAATGATACCAGTTCACCCGGGAAGATGTTATTATTACGTTTAGTAATCAAAGCGTGTAGTAGTAGACCATGGTTCAGATCAAAGGAATTCTTCATCTCGTAAAACCTAAAAAAAATAAAAATTCAGAATGGAGGGAGAAGAATAGTTCTTTAGGGTCTGCTAGGGAAAGATCATTCGGATTCCATTTTCGAGAACGACACGAAAACAGAAAATCTAACTCTAACAGAAATACATATTACCCTTAAAAGATTCGAATCTTCCCACACTTAGTTAGCTGTGGTGTCGAAATTGTGATTAACTTCTTCTTCAACTTCCATTGGATTATCTATGTAATTTTTAACTCTGTGACCATTAACTTTAAATTCAATCCCATTTGAATTTATCAACTCTATTGTTCCGTATGGGAAAACTCTTTTGACTATAAATGGTCCAGACCATCTTGATTTCAATTTTCCAGGAAATAGCTTGAATCGTGAATTGAAAAGAAGAACTCGGTCTCCTTCCTTAAATTCTTTTAAACTTCTGATTCTTTTATCATGCCATTTCTTCGTTCGTTCCTTATAGATTAACGAATTTTCATATGCTTCATGTCTTAATTCTTCTAATTCGTTTAGTTGACTTAACCGTAGACGTCCAGCTTCATGTAAATCAAGATTACATGTCTTCAAAGCCTAAAATGCTTTGTGCTCAATTTCTACTGGAAGGTGACATGCTTTTCCGTAAACGAGGTTAAAAGGTGTGGTTCCAATTGGAGTTTTGTAAGCGGTTCTAAAAGCCCAGAGTGCATCCTCCAATTTTATGGACCATTCCTTCGGATTTGATCCTACGGTTTTCTCTAGAATACGTTTTAAAGCTCAGTTGGTATTTTCAACTTGTCCACTTGTTTGTGGATGATAAGCGGTGGAGATTTTATGAGTTACTCCATATCTTTTGAGAACTTTCTCAAGTTGATTATTACAAAAATGAGTACCCCGATTGTAACATCCCGCCTTTTTCCGTTTACTTTTCCGTTTAACTATTATAAATTTCCGTCATATGTTTATAACATCTTCCGTTGATACGCGTTTTAAAAATATCTCGTTTAGGTAATTCACGCACCCGCAACCGAACTCGAGGGACTAGTTTCGCCAAAGTGCCAAAGAGGTGACTAGCATTTGACTAGTCAACCCCACCTCCCTTTCTTTTCCATTTCATTTTCCTTTTCTTTCAATACTTTCACATTTTTCTCTCATTTATCCATTTCAAGATTCATCATCCAAATCACATCTTGCAATCTTCAATCAAAACAAATTACATATTTGGAATCCTTGCAACTTCCTCTTCGATTCCATACCGATTTCATCAAGTTTGGGTAACTTTCTAAAATCACTAGATTTTGTGTTCTTGATGTTTTTAACTTATAAAGTTGTTAATTAGTGTCTATGGCTCAAGTCTAACATGAATATATGATTTATATGTTCGATCTTGTTATTTTGGTAACTAGCATGAACTTGAAACTTTGGTGTGTTTGATTTGGTGATTTGGTTGTTTGAATGATGTTAAATGTTAAATGCATGTATTAAATGTGTTCCTAACATCACTAGCTTCAATTTGATGTGTAGGTTGTTTTAGAAAACTTCATAAACATGATTAGTGATTTTGATGTTGTTGGTTAGGGTTTGATAGAATTGAATGTGAACATTTAATGTATTGAATGCCATGAATTGTGGTTGGTAAGTAGTTAGTTAGATCGTATGCTTGATTATCTACAAAACAGCGTATTATATGCATGCATTAAGTTCCTGAATCCTATTTTGTGCATTTATGAACTTGAGCATTTATGATGAACATTAATTGATCATTTATTTTGGAAATTCGATTGTTACAAATGATGTTTTTGGTTGTTGAAATGTGCTTAGTTGTTTTCCTTGTCAAAAGAGCTTTCCAACGATATAAAATGCGAGTTCTAAGTGTTTGCGGTTTGTGTTTTATGCATAAAAAGGTTTTGGTTTGAGACTTAGAAAACTGAAACTGGCCAGGTACCAGCTCGCGTGTATTGCCGCGGCGCGGCCAGCCTATGTCGCGGCGCGACATTAGGCGTGTCTAGGTTCTGACCTCCTTGTCCAATATACGAAAAATGTGTGGCATGCTCTGGACCTCCGATTCACATGTAACTTGTTCTAACATGCTTATATATGAATAAAAACCTCAGAAAAATAGTTCGGGACCCGACCCGAACGTGTTGACTTTTTCATTGACTTTGACCGACCAAAGTTGACTTTTAATCAAACTTAACCAAATGTTTGTGCAATCATTCTAACATGCTTTTATACTTGTATCTTGCATAAAACGTGACAATTTGACTCGCATGCTTTAGTAATCGAGTCATAACGAGCCATAGGACTAATTGAACACTTTGACCGACCGTGTTTACCGATATTGATACAACCTATTTGTTTAGGTCAAGACTAGCATTCGTTCTTGCTCACGTTTACTTGTTGAAGTATCTTTACATACGTGCACTCAAGGTGAGATCATAATCCCACTTTTACTCTTTTGAACTTACATTTGGGATGAGAAAACATAAACGTTTCTTTTTACTAAGTGAACACAAGTACAGGAAAACAAACATTCTACATACGAGTTTGAACAAAAATCCTCAATTCGATTATCATTAGTTACACTTGTCGGGTGTAAGCGAGAACTTATGTTATATGGCCATATGGGTTTGACAAACCCTCATTCAAACGGTTCGCTACCATTTACGAATGGAATATATTTTCGAGAAGCAGTGTATGTTCTAACACTGTTGTGATGGGGTTCTATGGAAGGAATGTTAAGAATTGATAATTGGGTGTTCGTGAATATTAACTTTTGGAATGTATTACTATTATATCAATGTTACAAATCTTATGGTTCACTTGTACTCACTTACTTAAACCTATGATTTCACCAACGTTTTCGTTGACAGATTTCTATGTTTTTCTCAGGTCCTTGAACATTTTGTGATACATGTTTCCGCTCATTTCTTTTGATACTTGCTTGGATGTCGAGTATACATGCATACGTGGAGCGTCTTTTGGCTACTTTCAAATTGTGTCGCATATGTTTCATTTGTACTTTAAACTTTGTAACGTAACTAGTTGTCGAACTACTTTGTAAACCTTGAAACATCTATACTTTTGAAATGAATGCGACATACTTTTGGTCAAACGTTGTTTTAAAGACTTATGACCACGTAACGGGACCTAAGTAGACAGCGCCGTCAAATGATGATTTTGTCGGGTCACTACAGATGGTATCAGAGCGTTGGTTGTAGGGATTTAGAGTTCATTGGTGTCAACCCCGAATCATAGGGTGCATTAGTGAGTCTAGACTACAACCGGCATATAGACTTGAAGTAGGAATTACTTGACTACTTTTGTATTTATACTCGAACGTTTCTACTCATATCTACTCTAATTTCATCTTAATATCACGTTGTTTAATTTGATTGACATGCCACCTTGACTATATGAAATGATGTCGAATGCACATATGAATCAGGGTAATATAATTTCCGGGACAATGAATCAGGGTAATATAATTTCCATATCATGATTAGTATTATTAAAAATACTAATCAACGGTATTCTTGTGTTTTGAAGGAACAATGCCTCCTCGTCGCGTGCCATGCCATGAGACTCCCGAACAAGCCCTTCAACCGATGATAGCCACCGCCGTGGATGCAGCCATGGCCGGTCACTCCTCCAACAACAACAATAACAACAACCACAACAACCACAACAACAACAATCAAGGATCCGGTAACTCAAGCAAGGGATGCTCCTATAAAGCCTTCATGGGGTGCAAACCTCATACTTTTGATGGGACCGGGGGACCGGTTACTTCACTCGATGGTTCGAACAAACGGAAGCTATTTTTAGCATAAGCGGTTGTCGGGACCAAGATAAAGTCAAATACTCCACTCACACTTTCGCCGGTGTCGCCCTCACATGGTGGAACACCTATGTACAATCGGTGGGTACCGATGAAGCTCACGCCCTCTCTTGGGCCGACTTAAGGGAAAAGATGATCGTCGAATATTTCCCTCGTGAAGAAACCCGAAGGCTCGAACAAGAGCTAAGAACTTTGAAGGCAGTCGAAAACGATCTCAAGGCTTATAATCAACGATTTTCTGAACTAGCCTTGATGTGCCCAAACCTTATGAACCCCAAAGCTTTAAGGGTCGAACTTTACATGGATGGTCTTCCAAAGAGCATCAAACACGGGGTAATGTCATCCAAACCCACTAATCATCAAGAAGCTTTGAACATGGCCCGCAAATTGATAGAAACGGTGGACGAAATTGTAGTACCGGCACCTAAAGTCGAGGATAAGTCGGGTAACAACAAAAGAAAATGGGAATCCCCTCAATCAAGCAACAACAACTTTGCCAAAAAGCCTTACACCTCCGACGGCAAGAAGGGTTATGCCGGAAACCTACCTCTTTGCAACAAATGCAACAAGCATCACTTTGGTGAATGTGGCAAGCTAATTTGTCATCGGTGCTAAGGAGTTTGTTGTAGTGACCCGAACTTTTCCGAACCTTTCTATGATTATATGTTTAATGAAAACAATATTTACATGATTAAATGTTTCCAACATGTTAAGCAATCAAACTTGTTAAGACTTGGTTAATTGAAACATAAATTTTGTAAACGTCTGATTACCTAGTTTGACCAATGATTCACGAACGCTATAAGTTGTATATGACATGATGATACATAAATGAATAAATATATATGTTTAACATGATATAATGATCATCAAGTATCTCATTAAAAATAGTAACAATAAGTTATATACTTAAAAAGGAGACTATTGAAGTATGAAACTCGAAACGATACATATAACGATGATCGTTATAACCACGTCTTACTAAATATATATGAAGCATATTAATACATTGTTATATTATATATAACATGATAATATGATAATTAAATATATCATTAAGTGTATTAATAATGAACTACATAAGTAAAAACAAGACTACTAACTTAAGGATTTCGAAACGAGACATATATGTAACGATTATCGTTGTAACGACATTTAAATGTATATATCATATTAAGATATATTAATATATCATAATATCATGATAATATAATAATTTAAAATCTCATTTGATATTATAAACTTTGGGTTAACAACATTTAACAAGATCGTTAACCTAAAGGTCTCAAAACAACACTTACATGTAACGACTAACGATGACTTAACGACTCAGTTAAAATGTATATACATGTAGTGTTTTAATATGTATTCATACACTTTTGAAAGACTTCAAGACACTTATCAAAATACTTCTACTTAACAAAAATGCTTACAATTACATCCTCGTTCAGTTTCATCAACAATTCTACTCGTATGCACCCGTATTCGTACTCGTACAATACACAGCTTTTAGATGTATGTACTATTGGTATATACACTCCAATGATCAGATCTTAGCAGCCCATCTGAGTCACCTAACACATGTGGGAACCATCATTTGGCAACTAGCATGAAATATCTCATAAAATTACAAAAATATGAGTAATCATTCATGACTTATTTACATGAAAACAAAATTACATATCCTTTATATCTAATCCATACACCAACGACCAAAAACACCTACAAACACTTTCAATCTTCAATTTTCTTCATCTAATTGATCTCTCTCAAGTTCTAACTTCAAGTTCTAAGTGTTCTCCATAAATTCTACAAGTTCTAGTTACATAAAATCAAGAATACTTTCAAGTTTGCTAGCTCACTTCCAATCTTGTAAGGTGATCATCCAACCTCAAGAAATCTTTGTTTCTTACAGTAGGTTATCATTCTAATACAAGGTAATAATCATATTCAAACTTTGGTTCAATTTCTATAACTATAACAATCTTATTTCAAGTGATGATCTTACTTGAACTTGTTTTCGTGTCATGATTCTACTTCAAGAACTTCGAGCCATCCAAGGATCCATTGAAGCTAGATCCATTTTTCTCTTTTCCAGTAGGTTTATCCAAGGAAATTAAGGTAGTAATGATGTTCATAACATCATTCGATTCATACATAAAAAGCTATCATATTCGAAGTGGTAAACTAGTAATCACTAGAACATAGTTTAGTTAATTCTAAACTTGTTCGCAAATAAAGTTAATCCTTCTAACTACACTTTTAAAATCAACTATACACATGATCTATATCTATATGATATGCTAACTTAATGATTTAAAACCCAGAAACACGATAAACACCATAAAACCGGATTTACGCCATCGTAGTTACAACCGGGGGCTGTTTTGGTTTGGATAATTAAAAACTATGAAAAACTTTGATTTAAAAGCTATACATCTGGGAAAATGATTTTTCTTATGAACATGAAACCATATCCAAAAATCATGGTTAAACTCAAAGTGAAAGTATGTTTTTCAAAACAGTCATCAAGATGTCGTTCTTTCGACGGAAATGACTACCTCTTTCAAAAACGACTTGTAACTTGTATTTCCGACTATAAACCTATACCTTTTCTGTTTAGTTTCATAAAGTCAAGTTCAATACAAAACCGTGGCCGCTTAAATCACTCAAAACGGATTAGAAACGAAGAAATGGCGAGCAAAACAAAATTGGTAAAAACTACTCATTTTAGCTACGTGAAAATTGGTAACAAATCTATTCCAACCATAACTTAATCAACTTGTATTGTATATTATGTAATCTTTAGATACCATAGACACGTATACAATGTTTTGACCTATCATGTCGACACATCTATATATATTTCGGAACAACCATAGACACTCTATATGTAAATGTTGGAGTTAGCTATACAGGGTTGAGGTTGATTCCAAAATATATATAGTTTGAGTTGTGATCAATACTGAGATATGTATACACTGGGTCGTGGATTGATTCAAGATAATATATATCGATTTATTTCTGTACATGTAACTGTGGACAACTAGTTGTAGGTTACTAACGAGGACAGCTGACTTAATAAACTTAAAACATCAAAATGTATTAAAAGTGTTGTAAATATATTTTGAACATACTTTGATATATATGTACATATTTGTTATAGGTTCGTGAATCGACCAGTGGCCAAGTCTTACTTCCCGACGAAGTAAAAAATCTGTGAAAGTGAGTTATAGTCCCACTTTTAAAATCTAATATTTTTGGGATGAGAATACATGCAAGTTTTATAAATGATTTACAAAATAGACACAAGTACGTGAAACTACATTCTATGGTTGAATTATCAAAATCGAATATGACCCTTTTTATTAAGTCTGATAATCTAAGAATTAGGGAACAGACACCTTAATTGACGCGAATCCTAAAGATAGATCTATTGGGCCTAACAAACCCCATCCAAAGTACCGAATGCTTTAGTACTTCGAAATTTATATCATATCCGAAGGGTGTCCCGGAATGATGGGGATATTCTTAAATATGCATCTTGTTAATGTCGGTTACCAGGTGTTCACCATATGAATGCTTTTTATCTCTATGTATGGGATGAGTATTGAAATATAAAATCTTGTGGTTTATTATTATGATTTGATAATATATTGGTTAAACCTATAACTCACCAACATTTTTGTTGACGTTTTAAGCATGTTTATTCTCAGGTGATTATTAAGAGCTTCCGCTGTCGCATACTTAAATAAGTACGAGATTTGGAGTCCATGCTTGTATGATATTGTGTAAAAACTGCATTCAAGAAACTTATTTCGTTGTAACATATTTGTATCGTAAACCATTATGTAATGGTCGCGTGTAAACATGATATTTTAGATTATCATTATTTGATAATCTACGTAAAGCTTTTTAAACCTTTATTGATGAAATAAAGGTTATGGTTTGTTTTAAAATGAATGCAGTCTTTGAAAAACGTCTCATATAGAGGTCAAAACCTCGCAACGAAATCAATTAATATGGAACGTTTTTAATCAATAAGAACGGGACATTTCAGTGGTCATAAGGCCAACGAATGTAAAAGTGTCGACCCCATCGCTCGAATGGGGCCCAATGCACCAAAGACGGGCACTTGTTACGAATGTGGCCAAATGGGCCATTATAAAAATGCATGCCCGAAGAAGAAAGATAACCCCAATACACGCGGCCGAGCTTTCAACATCAACTCCGAGGAAGCCCGAGATGACAATGAATTAGTCACGGGTACGTTTCTTCTCAACAACACTTATGTTACTTGTTTATTCGATTCGGGTGCCGATAAGAGTTTTGTATCCAAGACTTTGACTCATTCTTTTAGCACTCCCCCACTTCCATTAGATACCACTTATACCATTGAAGTGGCCAACGGAAAACTATTGAGTGCCGACACATATTACCGGGGGTGTATGTTAAACATTTTGTGTAAAGAGTTTGAAATTGACTTGATACCCATGGAACTAGGAAGCTTCGATGTAATAATCGGTATGAATTGGTTAGCCAAAACGAAATCTCACATCCTTTGTGATCTTAACGCAATCCGGATTCCTATCGAGAACGGCGAACCTTTGATCGTCTATGGCGATAAGAGTTGCACCGGACTCAACCTCGTTTCATGCATTAAAGTTAGAAAACTACTCCGTAAGGGCTTTTTTGCGATCCTTGCCCATGTTAAGAAAGTCGAGTCCGATGAGAAGCATATCGATGATGTGCCAATTGTTAGTGACTTTTTCGATGTATTTCCCGACGAATTGCAGGGTCTTCCACCTCATCGACAGGTAGAATTCCAAATCGATCTTATTCCGGGAGCCGCACCCATAGCACGTGCACCATACAGACTTGCTCCATCCGAAATGCAATAATTGCAAAGTCAAATCCAAGAACTACTTGACCGTGGTTTTATCCAACCAAGCCATTCACCATGGGGCGCTCCGATTTTGTTTGTTAAAAAGAAAGACGGATCCCTACGAATGTGCATTGATTATCGTGAACTAAGTAAATTGACAGTTAAGAACCGATATCCTCTTCCTCGCATCGATGACCTCTTTGATCAACTACAAGGGTCTTGTGTATATTCGAAAATCGATCTCCGCTCGGGTTATCATCAATTAAGGGTTAAGGGGGAAGATGTCTCCAAAACCACTTTCCGAACTCATTATGGTAGTTATGAATTCCTTGTCATGCCATTTGGTCTCACTAACGCACCGGCGGTGTTCATGGACCTTATGAACCGCGTGTGCAAACCGTATCTCGATAAATTCGTTATTGTGTTCATCGATGACATCTTGGTCTATTCTAAAAGCGAAGAAGAACACGAACAACATCTCTGACTTGTGCTTGAACTTTTGAGACAAGAACGACTCTATGCCAAATTCTCCAAGTGTGAATTTTGGTTGAAGGAAGTTCAATTTCTTGGTCATGTTGTAAGTGATCATGGTATTAAAGTTGATCCATCGAAAATTGAAGCCATTAGTAAATGAGAGACTCCTACTACTCCTACTCACATTCGTCAATTTTTGGGTCTCGCCGGATATTACTGTAGATTCATCAAGGATTTCTCTTTGGTTGCTCGACCTCTAACCGTGTTAACTCAAAAGGGAAAGAAATTCGTTTGGGCAACCGAACAAGAATCCGCATTTCAAATCTTGAAGACAAAGCTAACCACCGCTCCTATATTGTCACTTCCCAAGGCAATGATGATTTTGTTGTGTATTGCGACACCTCGAAACATGGTTTTGGGTGTGTGTTGATGCAACGAACGAATGTCATTTCTTATGCTTCTCGACAACTCAAAATTCATGAACGAAACTACATGACACATGATCTCGAACTCGGAGCCGTTGTCTTTACACTTAAAATGTGGAGCCACTATCTTTATGGAACCAAAAGTACCATCTTCACCGATCACAAAAGCCTCCAACACATCTTTGATCAAAAGCAACTAAACATGAGACAACGATGGTGGATTGAAACTTTAAATGATTATGATTGTAAGCTTCATTACCATCCCGGGAAGGAAAACGTAGTAGCCGATGCCTTGAGTCGAAAAGAAAGAGCTGTGCCTCTTTGTGTCCGAGCTTTAAACATCACCATTCACACCAACCTAAATAGTCAAATTCGTGTAGCCCAAGACGAGGCTCTCAAGGATGAAAACATCTCTCTCGAACACTTGAACGTCCTCACCTCTCGATTCGAAGTTAAAGAAACCGGACTCCGATATTTCGCCGGAAGAATTTGGGTGCCTAGTTATGGGGACTTGCGAAGCCTTATTTTAGACGAAGCCCATAAGTCAAGATATTCGATTCACCCCGGTGCCAATAAGATGTACCATGACCTCAAAGAACAATATTGGTGGCCGAACATTAAAAAGGACATTGCTACTTATGTTGAAAAGTGCCTAACTTGCTCCAAAGTCAAAGCCGAACATCAAAGACCGTCCGGACTACTTCAACAACCCGAGATCCCGCAATGAAAGTAGGAAAGGATAACGATGGATTTTACCACCAAACTACCAAAGACGGTTGGCGGTTATGACACTATTTGGGTTATTGTTGACCGTATCACCAAATTTGCACATTTCCTATCCATGAAGGAAACCAACAACACGGAGAAACTCGCACAACTTTACATTAAAGAAATCGTAGCCCGACACTGTGTACCCTTATCGATTATCTCCGACCGAGATGGCCGTTTTATTTCTAGATTTTGGTGTACTTTACAAGAAGCGTTGGGAACGCGTTTAGACATGAGCACCGCATATCATCCACAAACTGACGGACAAAGTGAACGCACAATTCAAACTTTGGAAGACATGCTACGAGCTTGCGTTGTCGACTTTGGAAAAGCTTAGGATAAGCACTTGCCTCTCGCCGAATTCTCCTACAACAATAGTTATCACGCGAGTATTAACGACGCACCATTCGAAGATTTATATGGCCGAAAATGTTGTTCACCTCTTTGTTGGGCCGAAGTAGGCGACACACAAATCACCGGACCCAAACTCATTAATGAAACAACTGAGAAAATCGTTCAAATCCGAGATAGGCTTAGGACGGCCCGTAGTCGTCAAAATAGATATACCGACAAAAGACGCAACGACCTCGAATTTCAAGTCGGTGATCGCGTAATGTTAAAAGTCGCACCTTGGAAAGGTGTAATCCGATTCGGGAAGCGCGGGAAGCTAAACCCGCGGTATATTGGTCTTTTCGAAATCTTGGAGCGTGTTAGAACCGTTGCTTATCGTTTAGATCTTCCATCTCAATTGAGCTCCGTTCATCCTACCTTTCATGTATCCAACTTGAAAAAGTGTCTTGCCGAACCCGATATCGTCATCCCTCTTGAGGAACTTACAATTGATGACAAACTTCATTTTGTGGAGGAACCGGTTGAAATCGTAGACACCTCTGTCAAGACGCTAAAACAAAGCCGAATCCCGATTGTCAAGGTCCGCTGGAACGCCAAAAGGGGACCCGAGTTTACTTGGGAAAGACAAGATCAAATGCAAAGGAAATACCCTCATCATTTCCCGGTTCCGGAAACGCAAGATTCCGAGGAAGAAACAACGACTACTACGCCTACTTAAATTTCGGGATGAAATTTCTTTTAAGGAGTAGGTAATGTAACATCCCGCCTTTTTCCGTTTACTTTTCCGTTTAACTATTATAAATTTTCATTATATGTTTATAACAAATTTCGTTGATACGCGTTTTAAAAATATCTCATTTAGGTAATTCACGCACCCGCAACCGAACTCGAGGGACTAGTTTCGCCAAAGTGCCAAAGAGGTGAGTAGCATTTGACTAGTCAACCCCACCTCCCTTTCTTTTCCATTTCATTTTCCTTTTCTTTCAATACTTTCACATTTTTCTCTCATTTCACAATTTCAAGATTCATCATCCAAATCACATCTTGCAAGCTTCAATCAAAACAAATTACATATTTGAAATCCTTGCAACTTCCTCTTCGATTCCACACCAATTTCATCAAGTTTGGGTAACTTTCTAAAATCACTAGATTTTGTGTTCTTGATGTTTTTAACTTATAAAGTTATTAATTAGTATCTATGGCTCAAGTCTAACATGAATATATGATTTATATGTTCGATCTTGTTATTTTGGTAACTAGCATGAACTTGAAACTTTGGTGTGTTTGATTTGGTGATTTGGTTGTTTGAATGATGTTAAATGTTAAATGCATGTATTAAATGTTTTCCTAACATCACTAGCTTCAATTTGATGTGTACGTTGTTTTAGAAAACTTCATAAACATGATTAGTGATTTTGATGTTGTTAGTTTGGGTTTGATAGAATTGAATGTGAACATTTAATGTATTGAATGCCATGAATTGTGGTTGGTAAGTAGTTAGTTAGATCATATGCTTGATTATCTACAAAACGGTGTATTATATGCATGCATTAAGTTCCCGAATCCTATTTTGTGCATTTATGAACTTGAGCATTTATGATGAACATTAATTGATCATTTATTTTGGAAAGTCGATTGTTACAAATGATGTTTTTGGTTGTTGAAATGTGCTTAGTTGTTTTCCTTGTCAAAAGAGCTTTCCAACGATATAAAATGCGAGTTCTAAGTGTTTGCTGTTTGTGTTTTATGCATAAAAAGGTTTTGGTTTGAGACTTAGAAAACTGAAACTGGCTAGGTACCAGCTCAGTTGTATTGCCGCGGCGCGGCCAGCCTATGTCGCGGCGCGACATTAGGCGTGTCCAGGTTCTGACCTCCTTGTCCAATATACGAAAAATGTGTGGCATGCTATGGACCTCCGATTCACATGTAACTTATTTTAACATGCTTATATATGAATAAAAACCTCAGAAAAATAGTTCGGGACCCGACCCGTACGTGTTGACTTTTTCGTTGACTTTGACCGACCAAAGTTGACTTTTAATCAAACTTAACCAAATGTTTGTGCAATCATTCTAACATGCTTTTATACTTGTATCTTGCATGAAACGTGACAATTTGACTCGCATGCTTTAGTAATCGAGTCGTAACGAGCCATAGGACTAATTGAACACTTTGACCGACCGTGTTTACCGATATTGATACAACCTATTTGTTTAGGTCAAGACTAGCATTCGTTCTTGCTCACGTTTACTTGTTGAAGTATCTTTACATACGTGCACTCAAGGTGAGATCATAGTCCCACTTTTACTCTTTTGAATTTACATTTGGGATGAGAAAACATAAACGTTTCTTTTTACTAAGTGAACACAAGTACGGGAAAACAAACATTCTACATACGAGTTTGAACAAAAATCCTCAATTCGATTATCATTAATTACACTTGCCGGGTGTAAGCAAGAACTTATGTTATATGGCCATATGGGTTTGACAAACCCTCATTCAAACGGTTCGCTACCGTTTACGAATGGAATATATTTTCGAGAAACAGTGTATGTTCTAACACAATTGTGATGGGGTTCTATGGAAGGAATGTTAAGAATTGAAAATTGGGTGCTCGTGAATATTAACTTTTGGAATGTATTAATATTATATCAATGTTACAAATCTTGTGGTTCACTTGTACTCACTTACTTAAACCTATGATTTCACCAACGTTTTCGTTGACAGATTTCTATGTTTTTCTCAGGTCCTTGAACGTTTTGTGATACATGCTTCCGCTCATTTCTTTTGATACTTGCTTGGATGTCGAGTATACATGCATACGTGGAGCATCTTTTGGCTACTTTCAAATTGTGTCGCATATGTTTCATTTGTACTTTAAACTTTGTAACGTAACTAGTTGTCGAACTACTTTGTAAACCTTGAAACATCAATACTTTTGAAATGAATGCGACATACTTTTGGTCAAACGTTGTTTTAAAGACTTATGACCACGTAACGGGACCTAAGTAGACGGCGCCGTCAAATGACTATTTTGTCGGGTCGCTACACCGATCACTTATTAAAGCTTTCGGTGTTCCGAACCTTGCAAAAAGACGATTTAAGAAGTTGACTACAACTCGTGCATCGTTAGTTGGGAGAGCTTGTGCTTCCGCCCATTTAGATACATAATCACTGGCAACAAGAATGTAGAGATTATTATGAGATTTTGGAAATGGACCCATAAAGTCAATACCCCAAATGTCAAATACTTCACATACTTGAATGACATTTTGTGGCATTTCATCACGTTGACTTATTTTTCCGGCCCTTTGACAAGCATCACAGGATTTACAAAGAAGGTGTGCGTCTTTGAAAATTGTAGGCCAATAAAATCCAGCGTCATAAACTTTTCTTGCTGTGAGTTGAGTCCCATAATGCCCTCCTGTTAGTCCTGTGTGACAATGGTTTAAAATTTGACTAGCTTCATTCCCGAATACGCATCGGCGTATTATTCCATCGGGACTACTTTTAAACAAATGTGGATCTTTCCAAAAATAGTGTTTTATATCACTAAAGAATTTCTTTCGTTTTTGGTACGACAACTCTTTTTCAAGGAATTCACATACTAAGTAGTTTGCATAGTCTGCAAACCATGAAATTTCATTATAATCGATCTTCAAAATATATTCATCAGGAAAGTTGTCTTGTATAGCCGATTCATTTAGAACTTCTAATTCAGGATTTTCAAGACGAGAAAGATGATCAGCGGCGAGATTTTCTGCTCCCTTTTTGTCTCGGATCTCAATATCGAACTCTTGTAAGAGTAAGATCCAACGGATTAATCGTGGTTTAGCATCTTGTTTTGAAAATAAGTATCTAAGAGCAGAATGATCAGTATAGACCACCGTTTTAGCTAGAACGAGATATGAACGAAATTTATCAAAAGCAAAGACAATAGCAAGGAGTTCTTTTTCAGTAGTTGTGTAATTCATTTATGCTCCTTGTAACGTCTTACTAGCGTAATAAATTGGTTAAAATAGTTTTTTAATCCTTTGTCCTAAAACGGCTCCCATTGCAAAATCACTTGCATCGCACATGAGTTCAAATGGTAGATTCCAATTTGGAGTTATCCTGATCGACGCATTAGTGAGTTTTTCTTTAAGAATATTAAAAGATTTGATGCATTCATCTGAAAAGATGAATGGAGCATCCTTTTCAAGGAGTTTAATCATAGGAGTGGCAATTTTAGAAAAATCTTTTATGAAACGTCGGTAAAAACCGGCATGCCCTAGAAAACTCCTAACTCCTCTAACATTGGTGGGATGTGGAAGTTTAACAATTACATCTACTTTAGCTCTATCCACTTCAATTCCTTCCTTTGAAATTTTATGACCAAGAACGATGCCTTCTTTAACCATGAAATGGCATTTCTCCCAATTAAGAACTAGATTTGATTGCTCGCATCTATTAAGCATTCGTTCAAGATTAACTAGACATGTTTCAAAAGTATCACCGAAGACTGAGAAGTCATCCATGAAAACTTCCATGCATTCCTCTATCATGTCGTGAAAAATCGCCATCATGCACCTTTGAAAGGTTGTAGGGGCGTTGCAAAGTCCAAATGGCATGCGTTTGTAAGCAAAAGTACCATAAGGGCACGTGAACAAAACTACACTACACACGATCTGAAATTGGGCGCCGTTGTTTTTGCATTAAAGATGTGGAGACATTATCTATATGGGGTCAAGTTTATTGTATACACCGACCACAAAAGTCTTCAACATATTTTAAATCAAAAGCAACTAAATATGAGGCAGCGTAGGTGGGTTGAGCTGATAAATGATTATGATTGTGAAATCCGTTACCACCCGGGGAAAGCGAATGTGGTAGCCGATGCCTTGAGTCGAAAGGAAAGAGAACCTATTCGAGTAAAAGCTGTGAACATGATTATTCATACTAATCTTACTACTCGAATAAAAGAGGCACAACAAGAGGTTTTGTAGGAAGGAATTTTTGGAAAGGAAATACCCAAAGGATTAAAAAAATAGCTTAATATTCGGGTAGACGGAACCAGGTATTTAGTTGAAAGAATTTGGGTACCAAAGAATGGGGATTTGAGGAAAGTGGTACTAGATGAAGCACATAAAACCAGATATTCAATACATCCCGGAGCGGGGAAAATGTACCAAGACCTCAAGAGAAACTTTTGGTGGCCAGGAATGAAGGCTGATATAGTCACATATGTAGGAGCAAGTTTGACTTGTTCTAAAGTCAAGGCTGAACATCAGAAACCATCGGGTCTACTCCAACAACTTGAAATCCTAGAATGGAATGGGAAAAGATTACCAAGGATTTCATTGCTAAGTTACCGAGAATCGCAGGTGGTTATGATATGATTTGGGTAATAGTCGATCGTCTTACTAAGTCAGCACACTTTCTGCCAATAAAAGAAGAGGATGGTATAGAGAAATTAGCACGATTATACCTGAAAAAAGTTGTTTCTAGACATGGTATAACAATCTCTATTATCTCTGATCGTGATAGAAGATTTACTTCCAGATTCTGGCAGGCATTACACGAAGCGTTGGGAACTCATCTAGATTTAAGTACTGCCTATCATCCATAAACTGATGGGCAGAGTGATAGAATGATTCAGACACTCGAAGACATGCTACGAGCATGTGTTATTAATTATGGAAGCAGTTGGGATCGACATCTACCGTTAGCTGAGTTTTCCTACAACAACAGCTATTATTCTAGCATTGAGGCGGCACCATTCGATGCACTTTATGGGAGGAAGTGCAGGTCTCTGATTTGTTGGAGTGATGTGGGAAAAAACAGATTACAGGTCAGGAAATTATCCAGGAAACTACCGACAAGGTCATTCAGATTCAGCAACGATTGAAAACAGCCCGGAGTCGGCAAAAGAGCTACGCGGATGTTAGAAGGAAACCTTTAGAGTTTGAGGAGGGTGATATGGTTATGCTTAAGGTATCACTTTGGAAATGTGTTATTCGTTTTGGAAAGCGAGGGAAATTGAGCCCAAGATACATTGGGCCATTCAAGATCGAAAAACGCATTGGGCCGGTCGCCTATCGACTTGAACTACCTCCACAAAACACCTTTCATGTTTCGAACTTGAAGAAATTCCTAGCTACCGAAGATCTCATTATCCCTTTAGATGAAAATCAGATTGATGACAAACTAAATTTCGTTGAAGAACCCGTCAAAATTATGGATCGTGAGGTCAAACGACTCAAACAAAGTAATATACCAATCGTTAAGGTTCGATGGAATGCTCGTAGAGGACCTGAATTTACTTGGGACCGAGAAGACCAAATGAAGCTGAAGTACCCACATTTGTTTTCCGATATCGCACGTTAACTAGGTACTATTCTAAATTTCGGGACGAAATTTAATTTAACGGGTGTGTAATGTAACGACCCGGATTTTTCCGCTAATATATATAAGATTAATATTTACATAATTAAATGTTTCCAATATGTTAAGCAATCTAACTTGTTAAGACTTGTCTATTTGAAATGAATTTCATACAAACGTTTGGCCACCCAGTTTGTCTGACGATTCACGAACGTCATAACGTGTAATAATTATTTAATGGAATATATATATGGATATATATATTTATAAATTATTAAAATGATATTTAAGTATTTCATTAAGTATATTAACAATTGGTTATATATATAAAATGAGACTACTAACTTAAAGACTTCGAAACAATATACATATATGTAATGGTTTTCGACGTCTTAAACCCTAATTTAAACTAAATGTATATGTATTGTATTAAGATGTATTAATACACTTTTGAAAGACTTAAATACATATATCAACATAATTATACTCAAAAAAGATAGCTATACTCATAATCTCATTCAACTCTATCAAGAATTCTACTCGTAATTATTCGGTATTTATACCCATATCATACCCAGCTTCTAAACGTATTTACTATTGGTATATACATACCAAATCATTGATCTTAGCAGCCCTCAATCAGTTGTTAGACATGTATAAATATGATGGAGACTTGTGGGAACCATCCTTTATCATTAACCATGTCTTATTTGTAACAAAACAAAACTATACATATCATATATCTATATCTATATTCACATGTGTATTTATACACATCTCATTTCATTTACATCTTCATTTTAACTCACTCTTAAACACATACTCAAAGTATTCAGCAACCTTTCATCATATATCTCATAAACCACTTCAAGAACAAGCTTAAAACATCATAACAAGAATCATTCAAGAACATATCAAGATAACCTTCCAACATGAAGAAGTTTACTTCTAATCTTTCAAGCTAACTCAACAACTCTTCAGGATCACTAATTCTACTTTATTTCCAGTAGCTTTTCATCTTATAATCAAGGTAAGAATTATATATAAGCTTTAGTTCAATTCATATACTTATAACTATCTTATTTCAAGATTGAATTCTTATTCAAACTTTTGTTCATTTCATGATTTTACTTCAAGAATTCCAAGACATCAAGGGTATCTTTGAACTCAAGATATTCTCCTTATTTTTCCAGTAAATTTGTTCATTTTATTTGAGGTAGTAGCCTTATTCATAATCTTATTCGATTCATATTCACATAGCTATCTTATTTTGAGTTATAACTAATAACAACAAGAACATAGTTTAGATTATTTCTAAACTTGTTTGCAAATAAACTTAATACTTTTAACTTGACTTTTAAAATACTTCAACACATGTATTATGACAGTATTCCAAGCTAACATAAAGATATAAAACTTGTAAACACGAAGAACACCTTAAAATCGAATATACGCCGTCTTAGTCGAACGGGCGTTGTTTTGGGTTTAATTTTAAAAAACTATCTTAAACTTTGAATTAAAAGATTTCCTTTGGTGAAAAATCTTATTTTATATGGATATGAAATATATCCAAAATCCATGGTTAAACTCTAAGTGGAAGTATGTTTTTCAAAAGGGTCATTAAGATGTCGTTCTTACGACGGATATGACTATCTTCTCTTATTTGACACCTAAGCTGTATTTTTGACTATAAACCTATACTTTTTCTGTTAATATTAATAATGTTGAATTCGATATGAAACCATGACAACTCGAATCACTCAAAACGGATTTGTAACGAAGAAATTATGGGTAAAACAAAATTGGATATTTTTCTTAATTTTTAGCTACGGACATGATTTATAAAAATGGATGCTAACCTTATCCTAGCTAACTTACCTTGTATCCTACATGTATTTATACATGTCTTGTTCCCGAACTTATATAAATACAATTTATAATAGTCGTGATTAAGTTCTACGACAATATATTATAGTCTTAATAAAGATCGTAAGGCACCATATATATATGACTTGATCACCGTGGATTCGTATACAAAGTTTTGACATATCATTTTGACTTCTTGTATATATATTATTGGAACAAACTATTAGACACCATTGGTAGTAATCTCGAGTTAGATGTGGGTCGAAGTGGATTCCAAAATATTATATACTTTGAGTTGTGATCGAGCCTGAGACATGTATACAATGGGTCGCGGATTGCTTCAGACAATATACATATTATGTGTCTTATTATATTAAGACAATATATTATAGTGTTAGTGAATTCTAACACAATATACACATTTATATTTATATATATATTTATACTGTTAGACTATTGGACTATTGGACTACGAACGTTAGACTACTAACAATGGATAATTAAAATTATCACAAGTATCATAAGTATGGAATATTAATTATATATATATATATATATATATATATATATATATATATATATATATATATATATATATATATATATATATATATATATATATATATATATATATATCTTGACACAAGAATATTATTATTAGATTCGTGAATTTGTCAAAAGGCCCATTTTTACTATCTAAATTATTTTGGGATGAGAATACATGCAAATTTATAAATGTTTTACAAAATAAGCACAAGTTCATGGAACTACATTCTACGATTGTTTTGCTATACCAGATATCTGTACTTATTATTATTATGCTTGGTAACCTAAGAATTAGTGAAAAAAACTAATTGACGCGAATCCTAAAGGTAGATCTACGGGCACCAACCACCCCATTTTCGAATAGTGGAAATGCTTTAGTACTTCTAAGGGTTCTTGTCATACATTTGAATAGTGGAATGTATGATGCCAGATATCTTAAGCACTCTATGTTAAGGTCGGTTACCAGGCGACTCATCGTATGAATAATTTTTGCAGTTGTAATGATCCTGCGCATTTAATTAAATGAAATCGTGTGGCTTATTAAATGTTATGATTATTATATAGAAATTAAACCTATGACTCACCAACATTTTTGTGTTGACGTTTTAAGCATGTTTATTCTCAGGTGAATATTAAAAACGCTTCCGCTGTCGTATGCCAACCCAAGGTCAAGATTTGGAGTCGGCATAATTGTTTATATTGTTTAAACTTGCATTCGGAGTGTTGTTGTAATATATTTGATCATATTGTAATGGGTTGTGTAAAAACTTATTTATTTGTGGAGATGATCTATGATAGACAATCTAAATTATGTCATTAAGACCTTTATTCAATAATAAAGGTTATGGTTGTTTTTAAAAACGAATGCAAGATTTGAAAAATGTCTCATATAGAGGTCAAAACCTCGCAAAGAAACCAATTAATATGAAACGTTTATAATTAATATGAACGGGGCATTTCAGTTGGTATCCGAGCGTTGGTCTTAGAGAATCAGAAATTTTTTCATTAGTGTGTCTAACTGATTTTTGATGCATTAGTGAGTCTGGACTTCGACCGTAATTATTTTAAAAATGATTGCTTAATATAATTGTTGGAAACAAAAGATTATTAACATATAAATATTATAAGAAATATCATTCTCTTAACGTGCCTGCTATTATGTGATATATGACTTTATCTAATCATATAAGCATCTCTAGTGATTCAGATTTCATTTACTTATCAAGTGATTCGGAGGCTGAGTCAAAGCATACGACTTATGAACCAACGGAAAAGTTAACTTTTGGTGCTACCATTAAAGTGGAAAATTGTTGGGAAAATTAGAAAGATTCACAATTTCCAGTAGAGGTTCCAGAAGAGGATCCAGAAAAAGATCCCTAGAGGAACCCGAAGAAGTGGATCCTGAAGAAGTTGTGGAAATTACCAAACCACAACGTGATTTGGGAAAATCTTTGGCTGTTATACCCGATCCCAAACTCGATGAATCTATTATGACCCAAAATGTTTGTGATCATCCACCTGAACCACCTAAGAGACCAGTTTATAAAATGACCGCTCGTATAACGACTGTTGGTTTTGCTCCCAAACAATTAGCCGAAAGAACAAATTGGGAGGAATTGGAAAAAGAACTATCCAAACGAAAATCCAAACGTTTGGCCGAGAAAGAAACAACGTCAACATCTAAGAAATCTCGCCGTTCTTGAACCATCGGCAGCTATCCTGTATTCTATGCATTGTATAATATGTATTATATTGTGTGTTTAAGTTTGTAAGAAAATTCGCAATGTAATTTTCCTTATGATTGTATAATAATAAGAAGAATAAGAATGGAAGGTTTATTATTATTATTGCAACTTATTATTACGTAGTAACGTTGATAATGCTAAAAACGAACATATATTTCATAGTATTATTCCTCAAGAAAGACAAGATTTTAGTTGCAATTGTTCTATTTAAAAGTGATATTCGTTTAAATAATAAAAGGTGAAGACAAAAGACAGATTCGACGAATTGAAGACGCAAAGGTCCAAAAAGCTCAAAAGTACAAAATACAATCAAAGTGGTTCCAATTATTGATAAGAAACGTCTCGAAATTACAAGAGTACAAGATTCAAAACGCAAAGTACAAGATATTAAATTGTACGCAAGGACGTTCGAAAATCCGGAACCGGGACATGAGTAAACTCTCAACGCTCGACGCAACAGACTAAAAATTACGAGTCAACTATGCACATAAATATAATATAATATTTAAATAATTACTAAAATTATTTATATATTATATTTATTTATATAATCATCGGCAAACAAAGAGCCAAAGTTGAGTGAGCTGTAAAATGGAACTCCGCGACTTGCGGAGTTCGAAGACCAAATGGGCCGCGACTCGCAGAGCCCCAAATTTTGAAACAGCCTATAAAAGCAACGCAGTTCGACGAGTAAAAATATCCAAAAAATCTCTCTTTCTCTCTCTCTCTCTCTCTATATATATATATATATATATATATATATATATATATATATATATATATATATATATATATATATATATATATATTTTAATTTTAATTTTAATTTTAATTCTAATAATAAGGGTATGTTAGTGAATGTTGTAAGAGTGTAAGTCGAAATTCTGTCCGTGTAACGCTACGCTATTTTTAATCATTGTAAGTTATGTTCAACCTTTTTAATTTAATGTCTCATAGCTAAGTTATTATTATGCTTATTTAATCCGAAGTAATCATGATGTTGGGCTAAAAATATTAAAATTGGGTAATTGGGCTTTGTACCATAATTGGGGTTTGGACAAAAGAACGACACTTGTGGAAATTAGACTATGGGCTATTAATGGACTTTATATTTGTTTAACTAAATGATAGTTTGTTAATTTTAATATAAAGATTTACAATTGGACGTCCCTATAAATAACCATATACACTCAATCGGACACGATGGGCGGGGTATTTATATGTACGAATAATCGTTCATTTAACCGGACACGGGAATGGATTAATAGCCACTAGAATTATTAAAATAGGGGTGAAATTATGTACAAGGACACTTGGCATAATTGTTAACAAAGTATTAAAACCTTGGGTTACACTCAGTCGACATCCTGGTGTAATTATTAAACAAAGTATTAAAATCTTGTCACAGTTTAAGTCCCCAATTAGTTGGAATATTTGACTTCGGGTATAAGGATAATTTGACGAGGACACTCGCACTTTATATTTATGACTGATGGACTGTTATGGACAAAAACCAGACGGACATATTAAATAATCCAGGACAAAGGACAATTAACCCATGGGCATAAAACTAAAATCAACACGTCAAACATCATGATTACGGAAGTTTAAATAAGCATAATTCTTTTATTTCATATTTAATTTCCTTTATTTTATATTTAATTGCACTTCTAATTATCGCACTTTTATTTATTTTTATTATATTTAATTGCAATTTTAATTATCGTACTTTTTAATTATCGCAAGTTTATTTTATCGCACTTTTATTATTAGCAATTTCATTATCGTTATTTACTTTACACTTTAAATTAAGTCTTTTATTTATTTAATATTTTATATTTGGTTTTAACTGCGACTAAAGTTTTTAAAATCGACAAACCGGTCACTAAACGGTAAAAACCCCCCTTTATAATAATAATATTACTTATATATATTTGTATTTTTATAAATTTAAACTAATATAGCGTTAAGCTTTGTGAAAAAGATTTTTCCTGTAGAACGAACCGGACATACTAAAAACTACACTACTGTACGATTAGGTACACTGCCTATAAGTGTTGTAGCAAGGTTTAAGTATATCCATTCAATAAATAAATAAATATCTTGTGTAAAATTGTATCGTATTTAATAGTATTTCCTTGTAAAATTTAATAGTATTTTATACCCCTTAGCTTTGACATCAAGTATTTTTGGCGCCGCTGCCGGGGAACATTTAGCTTAAAAGCCAAAAGCGCAACGCTAAATATATATATAAAAAAAATTTATTTTTAGTTTACATTTATAAAAATACGTTTTTGTAAAAATACGTTTTAAATATTCAAAAACATAAAAAAAAGAAAAAAAAATAATATAAATATTTTTAAGAGTTTGTTAAATATTTAAGTTTTATAAAGTTTCTTTATTTTTATTTTATAAAAATATAAGTTTTATTTAAATATTTTGTTTAAAACATAAAATTAAGAAAACCGAAAAAAAAATTTATATATATATATATATATATATATATATATATATATATATATATATATATATATATATATATATATATATATATATATATATATATATATATATATATATATATCTATATCTATTTTTAAGATTTTTATAAAATTATAAAGTATTTCTATTTTTATAAGTTTTTATTTAGTTTTTATAAATATTTCATTTAATTATTAAAACAGAAAATATAAAAAAAAAAACAAAAACGCGTCGAATTTAAATCAGCCTGTCATCTAAAATTTGGAACCCCGCGACTCGCGGAGTTTTCCAGCTTCGGGAACCGCAACTCGCGGAGCAGTCCTGACACAGGTGACCAGAAACCCTAACTGCATCATTACGGTGTAATTATTATTATTATTATTATTATTTTAATTAAAACCCTAATTAGTTTTTTAGTTTTTAATTACTTAATTTAAGTTATTATTATTTTGTATATTTAGTTTAATTAATTTAAATAAATTATAAAATTTACACTTTTATAAAATAAATAATATAAGAATAATATTTTTATAAAAATTATAATTTTTGCAACTTTTAGTATATTTTTATATTTTGTCCCTTTTTAATTGTTTTAGCGTAATATTTGTATTTTTCGCTCGTATTTAGTTTTAAACTTAGTTTTATTTCATAGTTATTTTTATTTATAGATTTTTAGGCCTTGCCGTAAAATCCCTTAAGTGCTTTTTCTTTAGACTAAGATTTAGGTGCTTTAGAATTTTGCGACGCCTTTTTAAGTTTTAGTTGCTTTTTAAGTTATTGCCATTTGGGATATAGTTTTACTTGTAAGCTTTAATATTTTTAGAAGCAACTTTTAATTTTTAGTTTTTAGTGCCTTTTTAAGTTTCAACGCGCTACTTTCTTATTTTTATTTTTCGACACCTTTTACCTATGTATCAATTATCATTCCAATTAGTAATCTCAATTTGCGATTATAATTTTAAGTTAGTGATAGTAATAAGGTTGGGTTATTCGAGTGTTTTTAAGTTCTATAAGTCATTTTTTTTATTATTTCTTATTTTTCGACGCCTTTTATTTTTCAACCCATTTCTTTTTCGACGCGCTCTTTTTCTTTCTTATTTCTCGCCATTCTAGTTTTAGGACATAGATTTTTATTCTACTTCTTATCTAAATTTCTTAAAATTACGAAAATTTATTTTAAGTGGTTAAATTGATAGACATCAAAATTTTATGGTTCGTAGTAATAGTTGGATTTGTACTTGGACCGGGTTATTGGAGCCAAACAGTACTCAATTATATTGAGACCAAACGAATCCTGCCCCTCTGCTGCATCTTTTGGCTATTCGAAACGTGGGCAAAATCAGAAAAGTCTATTAATTGGATAACTTATATAATTTTTCTTTCCTTTTAAAAACTAATAGGATATTCAGTGAATGCACCGAGCAAGACGTTCACCACCTTTTGTACGTTCACCACCTGTAACTAGATCAAGACATCTAGCAAATATTACCGCCGTTGATTTTCCTTTAGAATCGTCATCCAGTCGACCAAGTACTCCAGTTCAAATTTCCGATAATCCATTTTTTGAACCTGACCTCACAATTGAGAATCCGGAGAATATTCAAGGACGATTCGTAGATCCTGAACCATTAATTTTTCCTCCGGAACCACCAATCATTCAAACAGAGATTGTTGAGGAACGAACCATTAAATCAGAATCTTCTAGTGATTCAGATTCAACAAATTCAATTATGGAGAATCTGGAACCTTTAAGTATGGAAGACCGAATGAGAGCTAAACGCACTGGCCAAGGTCACGCAATTACTCATCCAGACATTAATGTGCCAGATTATGAAATCAAAGTACAAATTCTACATATGGTGACTAATCAATGCCAATTTAGTGGTGCGCCGAAGGAAGATCCAAACGAACATCTTCGTAGCTTTAATAGGATCTGCACACTATTTAAAATAAGAGAAGTGGAGGATGAACAGATATATCTCATGTTATTTCCCTGGACTTTAAAGGGAGAAGCTAAAGATTGGTTGGAATCGTTACCTGAAGGGGCGATTGATACATGGGACGTTTTAGTTGAAAAATTTCTTAAACAATTCTTTCTGGCATCTAAAGCCGTAAGACTTCAAGGAGAAATTGTTACGTTCACACAGAAACCAAACGAAACTCTATATGAGGCGTGGACAAGATTTGGAAAGTTATTAAGAGGATGTCCGCAACATGGTTTAGACACCTGTCAAATAGTACAAATATTCTACCAAGGATGCGACATCACTACAAGGAAAGACATCGATATAGTAGCTGGTGGTTCCATTATGAAGAAAACCGAAACTGATGCTTACAAAATTATTGATAACACTGCTTCCCACTCACATGAGTGGCACCAAGAAAAAGATATCGTTAGATCATCTAAAGCAGCTAGAGCCGATTCTAGCCATGACTTAGATTCCATTTCTGCAAAGTTAGATGTTGTCGAGAGACGAATGGAAAAGATGACTAAGGATATTCACTCAATACGAATTAGTTGTGAGCAGTGTGGAGGACCACATTTGACAAAAGATTGTCTCAGTATTGAATTAACAATGGAACAAAGAGAGAATGTTTCATATCTAAACCAAAGGCCTGAAAATAATTATCAGAATAATTATCAACCGCCAAGACCGATCTACAATCAAAACCAGAATTATAATCGAAATATTCCATACAACAACCAACAAGGTCCTAGCAATCAACAAGTATCCAATAATACTTACAACCAGCAAAGACCTAATTTTCAAAACAAACCACCACAAACCGATGATAAAAAGCCAAATTTAGAAGATATGATGACAAAGCTAGTTGAAACTCAAACGCAGTTTTTCACATCTCAAAAACAAACTAATGAACAAAATGCTCAAACATTTAGAAATCAACAAGCTTCTATTCAAAATCTGGAACAAGAAGTAAGTAACCTAGTAAGGTTAATAGGTGAAAGAAAACCGGGAAGTTTACCTAGTGATACAAATGCTAACCCCCGGAATGAAACAGCTAAAGCTATTACCACAAGAAGTGGTACAACACTTAAACCACCTGAAATACCTGTAACTTCTGATGAAACTATTCCTACTTCACAAGAACCACAACCTGAACAAGATAAAGAAAAAGAACTGGTAGTTGAAAAGGTTAATGAAGATAACACAGCTAAGGATAAACCTTATGTTAAACCATACCAACCACCACTTCCTTACCCGAGTAAATGAAAAAGGCGAAACTTGAAGTCGAGCAATTCAAATTCTTGGATATGTTTAAACAGATAAATGTAAATCTTCTTTTCATTGATGTGATTTCGGGAATGCCTAGATATGCTAAATTTCTGAAAGATCTAATATCAAATAGAAAGAAAATGGAAGAGCTCTCGGACGTTACTATGAATGCTAATTGTTCAGCAGTGCTGTTGAATAAGATACCAGAAAAATTATCTGATCCAGGAAGTTTCACAATTCCATGTTTTCTGGGTAGTCTTAGTTCAATAGATGCATTGGCAGACTTAGGTGCTAGTATAAATTTAATTCCGTATTCATTATACGGTAAACTAGACCTTGGAGAATTGAAACCAACAAGAATAATTATACAACTAGCCGATCGATCAATAAAATATCCTAGAGGGATAATGGAGAACATCCTAGTTAAAGTTGGTACTTTAGTATTTCCAGTAGATTTTGTTGTTCTGGACATGGAAGAAGATTCTCAAGTTCCTCTCATATTAGGAAGACCATTCTTAAACACAGCTAAAGCAATGATAGACGTGTTCGGTAAGAAACTGACCCTAAGTATAGAGGACGAGAGTGTTACCTTTTCAGTTGATAGAGCAATGCAACAACCGCAATCTGCAGATGATACATGTTATTATATTCAAACTATAGATTCACATGCAGAATTGTTAGAAGAATTTCCAGAATTACAAGGAACAGGAGAATGTTCTTTAGGAGAAGGAATTGAACCAATTGATGAAGCTGAAATGTTAGCAACACTTATAGCTAATGGATATGAACCAACAACAGAAGAAATTCAAATGCTAAAAGAAGAAGACAGATATCGATATAAATCATCGATAGAAGAACCACCGACATTAGAGTTAAAGCCACTTCCAAACCATTTGGAATACGCTTATTTACATGGTAAATCTGAATTACCTGTAATAATATCGTCTTCTCTTACTAAAAATGAGAAATATCAACTCATTTCTGTGTTGAAAGCTCATAAACCAGCCATTGCATGGAAGATTCATGATATTAAAGGAATAAGTCCTTCGTATTGCAAACATAAATCCTTATGGAAGAAGGTCATAAAATGTATGTGCAATGCCAACGAAGACTAAATCCGAATATGCAAGATGTAGTTAAAAAATAAATTATTAAACTGCTAGATGCAGGTTTAATTTATCCAATCTCTGATAGTCCATGGGTAAGCCCAGTTCAATGCGTGCCTAAGAAGGGTGGCATGACTGTCATTACAAATGAAAAAAATGAGCTTATTCCTACAAGGACTGTAACAGGATGGCGTGTTTGTATTGATTATAGAAAATTAAATGACGCCACCAGAAAAGATCACTTTCCCTTACCTTTCATTGATCAAATGTTGGAAAGATTAGCCGGAAATAGTTATTATTGTTTTCTTGATGGATTTTCCGGATACTTTCAAATTCCAATAGCACCCGAAGATCAAGATAAAACCACATTCACGTGCCCTTATGGTACTTTTTCTTACAAACGCATGCCATTTGGACTTTGCAACGCCCCTGTAACCTTTCAAAGGTGTATGATGGCGATTTTTCACGACATGATAGAAGAATGCATGGAAGTTTTCACGGATGACTTTTCAGTCTTCGGTGATACATTTGAATCATGTCTAGTTAATCTGGAACGAATGCTTATTAGATGCGAACAATCAAATCTAGTACTTAATTGGGAGAAATGCCATTTCATGGTTAAAGAAGGCATCGTTCTTGGACATAAAATTTCAAAAGAAAGAATTGAAGTGGATAGAGCTAAAGTAGATGTAATTGCTAAACTTCCACATCCCACCAATGTTAGAGGAGTTAGGAGTTTTCTAGGGCATGCCGGTTTTTACCGACGTTTCATAAAAGATTTTTCTAAAATTGCCACTCCTATGAATCAACTCCTAGAAAAAGATGCTCCATTCATCTTTTCAGATGAATGTATCAAATCTTTTAATATTCTTAAAGAGAAACTCACTAATGCGCCGATCATGATAACACCAAATTGGAATCTACCGTTTGAACTAATGTGCGATGCAAGTGATTTTGCAATGGGAGCCGTTTTAGGACAAAGGATTGAAAAACGATTTCAACCTATATATTATGCTAGTAAGACGTTACAAGGAGCACAAACAAATTATACAACTACTGAAAAAGAACTCCTTGCTATTGTCTTTGCTTTTGACAAATTTCGTTCATATCTCGTTCTAGCAAAAACGGTGGTCTATACCGACCATTCTGCTCTTAGATACCTATTTTCGAAACAAGATGCCAAACCAAGATTAATCCGTTGGATCTTACTCTTACAAGAATTCGATATTGAAATCCGAGATAAAAGAGGAGCAGAAAATCTCGCCACTGATCATCTTTCTCGTCTTGAAAATCCCGAATTAGAAGTTCTAAATGAATCGGCCATACAAGACAACTTTCCTGATGAATATATATTGAAGATAGATTATAATGAAATACCATGGTTTGCAGACTATGCAAACTACTTAGTATGTGGATTCCTTGAAAAAGGATTATCATACCAAAAACGAAAGAAATTCTTCAATGATATAAAACACTATTTTTGGGAAGATCCACATCTGTTTAAAAGTTGTCCCGATGGAATAATACGCCGATGTGTATTCGGAGATGAAGCTAGTAAAATTTTAAACCATTGTTACACAGGACCAACAGGAGGGCACTATGGGCCTCAACTAATAGCAAGAAAAGTTTATGATGCTGGATTCTATTGGCCTACAATTTACAAAGACGCGCACCTTCTTTGCAAATCCTGTGATGCTTGTCAAAGGGCCGGAAAAATAAGTCAACGTGATGAAATGCCACAAAATGTCATCTAAGTATGTGAAGTATTTGACATTTGGGGTATTGACTTTATGGGTCCATTTCCAAAATCTCATAATAATCTCTATATTCTCGTAGCCATTGATTATGTATCTAAATGGGCGGAAGCACAAGCTCTCCCAACTAACGATGCACGAGTTGTAGTCAACTTTTTAAAACGTCTTTTTGCAAGGTTTGGAATACCGAAAGCTTTAATAAGTGATCGGGGAACTCATTTCTGTAACAATCAACTTGAGAAAGTTCTCAAAAGATATGGAGTAACTCATAAAATCTCCACCGCATATCATCCACAAACAAGTGGACAAGTTGAAAATACCAACTGAGCTTTAAAACGTATTCTAGAGAAAACCGTAAGATCAAATCTGAAGGAATGGTCCATTAAATTGGAGGATGCACTCTGGGCTTTTAGAACAGCCTACAAAACTCCAATTGGAACCACACCTTTTAGACTTATTTATGGAAAAGCATGTCATCTTCCAGTAGAAATTGAACACAAAGCATTTTGGGCTTTGAAGACATGTAATCTTGATTTACATGAAGCTGGACGTCTACGGTTAAGTCAACTAAACGAATTAGAAGAATTAAGACATGAAGCATACGAAAATTCATTAATCTATAAGGAAAGAACGAAGCAATGGCATGATGAAAGAATCAGAAGTTCAAAAGAATTTAAAGGAGGAGACATAGTTCTTCTTTTCAATTCACGATTCAAGCTATTTCCTGGAAAATTGAAATCAAGATGGTCTGGACCATTCATAGTCAAACGAGTTTTCCCATACGGAACGATAGAATTAATAAATTCAAATGGGATTGAATTTAAGGTTAATGGTCACAGAGTTAAACATTACATAGATAGTCCAATGGAAGTTGACAACGAAGTTAATCACAATTTCGATAACACAGCTAACTAAGTGTGGGGAGAATCAAGTCTTTAAAGGATAATATGTATTTCTGTTAGAGTTAGATTTTCTGTTTTTGTGTAGTTCTCGAAAATGGAACCCGAATGGTCTTTCCCTAGCAGACCCTAAAGAACTAGTCTTCTCCCCTCATTCTGAATTTTTATTTTTTTTAGTAAATGAAGACTGCCTGTGAACTTAACCATGGTCTAATGCTACACGCTTTGATCACTAAACGTAATAATGACACACTACCGAGTGAAATAGTATCAGTAATCAGAGAAAGATTGGACGGAATAAGAAAAGAATCCAGATGCGAAGATAATAAGTTACAATTTGGTAAAGGAAAATCAAAATCCGCAGTGAAAAGAAGAGCACGACACCTAGAAAGATGTCACAAATGCGGAAAATGGTCACATGGAAGTAAATGTTCAAATAATCAAACCTATTCAAACACCGAATTTGTTACTTTATGCAGAGACGAACCGTTCATATGTTTAGAAGAAAAAACACTGAATGCTCGAGGTTACGCCTATGTAGCCATGGAAAATCAATTAAACCAACTATCTTATGAATGGGATAGATCATATCACTAAGAATATTATCTCACAGGTAAGTCTGTACAGTTTTTATTTTTTATTTTTATTTTTAACCTTTTGATAATAAACGCTAATTTTTCGCTATAAAGTTTTAAATTGGTATTGAATAAAATTAGGTTTGGCGACCGAAATTATTGATATCATACAAAAATTTATTACATCACTGCGAAATTTAACGTTTATTCTTAAGGTATAAATATCTTTAATCAATCAACCCAAAATATTTCAAAAATTCGTCATGAGTTAAATTAGGTCATGGAACCGAAATTACTTTACCGAAAAGAGGGGCGCATATTTTTGATAATATTTGATTGATTAAAGTGTGATAAAAGCCAAAAAGATTTTTAATTTTATTTTTACCATGTTTTTAAATTAATATAAAATCTTAAATTAATATTGTGCAATTTTTAAAATTAATATATTTAAAATTGTAAATATTTGAAAAATTAATATTTTTAAGTTTGTATGTATAACAACAAAAATATAATATAAGTTTGGTGTGAATTTATAATATGAATTTTTAAATTAAGTTTGGTGTGAATTTTTAATTTTTAAAATATGAATTTTTAATTTTATGCATTTTTAATTTAAGTTTGGCGTGAATTTAAAAACAAAAATTTACTTTATTTCGCTAAGTTAAAAATATGATTTTTAAAATTCGTCGTAAGTTGAAGACTAGGTCTTTGAACCGAAATTGCTTTACCCGAGGGAGGGACGAGAACTATTATTATCATTATTTTTAATCTTATTGAATTAAAGTATGCCAAAAACATTAAAAAACTTAAAAATCTTAGCTTTTAAAACCGCGCTACAAAAAGACAAATTTTAAAATTTTGTCAAAGGACGGACTAGGACATCGATCCGAAACGACCTCGTCCTAAAACAAAGGAAAACAAAATTTTAAATTTATTTTATATTTGTTTTATAAGTTAAGAATTAAGTTAAAAAAAAAAAAAGGGGCCGCGACTCGCGGTATTTGGAAAGGCCAAACGCCGCGACTCGCGGAGGATCCAAAACCCAGAAAAAAAAATAAACGAACAGAACAGATCAGTCCCCATCCCCACACCACAAAATACTGCGAAATACACACACAAACACATCTCAAATTCGTAATTTTGGGCCGTTTTTCATCAAATCTTTTACTAAAATCATGTTGAGAAGGATGCTATCAAGGAATTACTCAAGAAAAACGACTGAAAGGGGTGAATCTTCATCCCAAGCTCGCAATGCTCCTCCTGAGAATGCGGAACAACAGGATGTTGATAGCTATTATAAACAAGATATACCTCATCCAGTTATGACATTTTCAGATATGCACTTGGAAGATTTGCACCCGAACTTTAGATTTGACAGACGTTGGATAGATTATCCAAAATACCAAAGGGGTTTGCATACTCTTCATTCTAAAGCTGTTGAATTACCTAGGGTAATAGAATGGGCACCGTTAGAAGCTGTAGAATTAGCCGGGCCAATTAGGGAATTACTTACACAGAGGTATGGTAATTCTACTTTTAACGATTGGGTACGTTTATTCAACATGCGTAGACCTGTATATAAAGTATGGTATGAAGAATTATTGTGTAGTATAGAAATAAATGATCGGGTAGATAGTTTAACCGATCGATCTTTTATTAGATTTTTGTTAGGAGGTTCGATGCACCACATGTCTTTACTAGACATGGCTCAGGCTTTACGTATATATACGCCTGAGGAGTTAGCATCTGCCGATTGTAGAGGGTTGATACTAAATGGTAGAAAGATAGACGAAAATTTTGATACGCATGGTGTATGGAGTCAAATGACTAGCCATCACCGATTTAAAGGGGGAAATTACTCTTATTTGGATATAGATAGAGCAGAGTTAAGAGTAATTCATAGGTTTTTAGCCAGTTCGATTACACAAAGAGGTAAGAATAAGGAAAAGGTAAATGAACAGGATTTGTTTTACCACATGTGTATTCGAGACCCACAAAGCGCTGTAAGTATACCTTATTGTGTGGGTTATTATTTATCAGCTATGGTTAGGGGGATGAGACCGCATAGCATAATAGGAGGTGGTATATTTATTACTTTGATTGCTGAATATCTCGGTGTGGATATAAGTCGGGGGGGGATTATTAGTCGAAGAACCAGAACCCCGCGATACAATAGGTTTAAATGTATACCATGGTGCAACGGTTTTGAAGAGGTGAAATAACGCCGCAGTACAATACCATGGTAGACATCCACAGGTTGAGAGAAACTAACAGCTAGGTAATGTGGGAGGAGGAAATGAAATGACAGAAATGCAAAGGTTTATAGCTTCACAAGAGTATGAAAATGCTAGACATCGAGCATTTGAAGATTGACAAGTTCATCAAAACCAAATCATAGCTCATTGCCAACATGTAGGTAGAAACTATATTCCTACTCCATCGCCCGTATTTCCTCCCTGGTCTATAGAGATCCAACCACCGTATCCTACGTATAACCCAGCCGAAGCATTTTATAACACATATGGTTATGCATGGAACCCCTACTGGTATCAGTATCATCCCTAGTCTACTTAGTTTTATTTATTTTATAATTTGTAATGTTGATACATTTAATACTTATGTTGGAATTGTATTAGTTTTTATAATTTACAAATTTTTATTTTTAGATTTTAATAATGTTTGAATGTGGGGTAATATACCAAACTTCAAAAATTGTATATATGTTTGCAGTTTATCTTATGTACACAACAGGGTAAAACAACACATTTTCAAATACTGGCATTAAGTTCAGCAAAAGCAACTAATTTTGACGACAAGATGCAAAATAAATGTGATATAACAACAAGACGGAATGAACAAATGATATGCACCATTTATCATTCAGCAAACAAATGCCAATATGTTTGGAAACTTTGGTAAAATTTTATCATTTTCACACAAATCACCCTCAATAATTTAAATTGTTACTGATTTCTTGCAAATGAGGGCATTGCAAGATCTTAAGTGTGGGAAGGGGTTAAATTCTTTCGTATTTTTAAAAATTTTTATCTTAAACACTTGGTTACCATTAAAAATACTAGTAAAGAAGTAGTTGTATTAGAATCTAGTGCTCTCTGATAATAAAGAACAGCCCTGGTCTTATATACTGACTACCTAATTCTAGTAAAATTTTTCAAAATTTTCAACTAAATGAACTCAAAATCATGTTTATACATATTTATGAACGATAAAACTAGGTGTTAACACCGAAATTATTGTTACCTCGGAAAGGACATAAATTGAGAAACAAACTAAAATGTTAGAATTCATTTAAGAATGGAATAGAGGAGAACAAAAAGGAAAAATAAAAGCCAAGTGTGGGAAAATTCTCCAAGTTATTCAAAACATATGTCACATATTTTTGTACAAATAACTGAAAATACTTTTGCTTTGGACTAAACTAAAAAGTTTTACCTGATTTACTGTAAGAAAGATGGATCTACACGATGAATCAATTCCATCATTAAAAGGAAGTAAAGTCTTCCGAAAAAGAAACGCGCTTCTTGATTTAGTTCATGAAGTTGTCGTCCAGACCAGCTGTAGGTTGACGAAAAATCTAGAAAAGTCATCACTAAAATCAGCAGGAAATTCAAGGACCTCAGCATTAAACAGGGTCGCCAAGTGGTCAGACTTATCCTAACCATGAGAGGATCTGTCTTGTAAAATGGGGAGGGCGCCGTGCAATTTAGCTGGATAAGACTAATGAATCAGATCCCCAGAAAGGATAATCTCCTTAAAGATCAAAAAATCATCTTTTAAGACTGATATTACTCAATCCTAGAGATTGACCTTAAAGATTGAGAAATTCAAACTCATGGAATTCAAATTATAAACCGATTTGTTTTCTGAAAACCCATTTTCAATGCGTTCATTACCATTGAACGTAAAATCCTAGGAATTCACCTGGAATTCATTAGGTCACCTGAACCAAATCGGGTTTCAACCGTAAGAACGGTGGTTTCATAGCATGGTCAAAGACCGGACCTTGTGCCAGACCGAAAAATCATAAGGGTGAGCTTTACTATTGCTCCTACCAAGGATAGTAATTGTGTCCGACACGTTATAGACCATAATTAAAAGCATGTCAGGGGACATTGCCTTAACAGTTGCTTGTTCAACGCTTTCCTTTACAACCGGACGGTAGTTTACCGAAAGGTAATATACGGAGCAAGTATACTGGATGTGTTGCTTTCCTAATACAAGGTTAGCAAGTGGGTGACACAAAACCGCAAGTTTTGAGCTAAAATTTTCAAATCTGAAACCCACCAAACCCACAAAAATATTTTGCAAACACCAGTGAAGGGTTATTCCGGAAAACTTATCTAGGGTAAAAGCTAGATTAAAATTTTCAAAAGATCAAATGTTTTCATAAAGATCCAATTTCCTTAATGGATCTAAATTTTATAGTCATGTGGGACTGTAAACCATATCGTTACTACCATTGTTTATACCGCCGTATAGAAATCACTGATGTACAAAGTGTGAAGAATAAAGAAGTGATTCTAGTATTTCAAGACTATATTGCTTGAGGACAAGCAACGCTCAAGTGTGGGAATATTTGATAATGCTAAAAACGAACATATATTTCATAGCATTATTCCTCAAGAAAGACAAGCTTTTAGTTGCAATTGTTCTATTTAAAAGTGATATTCGTTTAAATAATAAAAGGTGAAGACAAAAGACAGATTCGACGAATTGAAGACGCAAAGGTCCAAAAAGCTCAAAAGTACAAAATACAATCAAAGTGGTTCCAATTATTGATAAGAAACGTCTCGAAATTACAAGAGTACAAGATTCAAAACGTAAAGTACAAGATATTAAATTGTACGCAAGGACGTTCGAAAATCCGGAACCGGGACATGAGTAAACTCTCAACGCTCGACGCAACAGACTAAAAATTACGAGTCAACTATGCACATAAATATAATATAATATTTAAATAATTACTAAAATTATTTATATATTATATTTATTTATATAATCGTCGGCAAACAAAGAGCCAAAGTTGAGTGAGCTGTAAAATGGAACTCCGCGACTTGCGGAGTTCGAAGACCAAATGGGCCGCGACTCGCGGAGCCCCCAATTTTGAAACAGCCTATAAAAGCAACGCAGTTCAACGAGTAAAAATATCCAAAAAATCTCTCTTTCTCTATATGTAAACGTAATATATATATATATATATATATATATATATATATATATATTTATATTTTTATTTTAATTTTAATTTTAATTAATAATTTTAATTTTAATTCTAATAATAAGGGTATGTTAGCGAATGTTGTAAGAGTGTAAGTCGAAATTCTGTCCGTGTAACGCTACGCTATTTTTAATCATTGTAAGTTATGTTCAACCTTTTTAATTTAATGTCTCGTAGCTAAGTTATTATTATGCTTATTTAATCCAAAGTAATCATGATGTTGGGCTAAAAATATTAAAATTGGGTAATTGGGCTTTGTACCATAATTGGGGTTTGGACAAAAGAACGACACTTGTGGAAATTAGACTATGGGCTATTAATGGGCTTTATATTTGTTTAACTAAATGATAGTTTGTTAATTTTAATATAAATATTTACAATTGGACGTCCCTATAAATAACCATATACACTCAATCGGACACGATGGGCGGGGTATTTATATGTACGAATAATCATTCATTTAACCGGATACGGGAATGGATTAATAGCCACTAGAATTATTAAAACAGGGGTGAAATTATGTACAAGGACACTTGGCATAATTGTTAACAAAGTATTAAAACCTTGGGTTACACTCAGTCGACATCCTGGTGTAATTATTAAACAAAGTAATAAAATCTTGTCACAGTTTAAGTCCCCAATTAGTTGAAATATTTGACTTCGGGTATAAGGATAATTTAACGAGGACACTCGCACTTTATATTTATGACTGATGGACTGTTATGGACAAAAACCAGACGGACATATTAAATAATCCAGGATAAAGGACAATTAACCCATGGGCATAAAACTAACATCAACACGTCAAACATCATGATTACGGAAGTTTAAATAAGCATAATTCTTTTATTTCATATTTAATTTCCTTTATTTTATATTTAATTGCACTTCTAATTATCGCACTTTTATTTATTGTTATTATATTTAATTGCAATTTTAATTATCGTACTTTTTAATTATCGCAAGTTTATTTTATCGCACTTTTATTATTCGCAATTTCATTATCGTTATTTACTTTACGCTTTAAATTAAGTCTTTTATTTATTTAATATTTTACATTTGGTTTTAACTGCGACTAAAGTTTTTAAAATTGACAAACCGGTCACTAAACGGTAAAAACCCCCCTTTATAATAATAATATTACTTATATATATATATATATATATATATATATATATATATATATATATATATATATATATATATATATATGTATTTTTATAAATTTAAACTAATATAGCGTTAAGCTTTGTGAAAAAGATTTTCCCTGTGGAACGAACCGGACTTACTAAAAACTACACTACTGTACGATTAGGTATACTGCCTATAAGTGTTGTAGCAAGGTTTAAGTATATCCATTCAATAAATAAATAAATATCTTGTGTAAAATTGTATCGTATTTAATAGTATTTTCTTATAAAATTTAATAGTATTTTATACCCCTTAGCTTTGACATCAAACGTAATAACTTAAAATAGTTTTCATATTAGAATTTTAGTAGTTAATTTGTGTGTTAGCTGCTAAGTATGAACATTATTATAGTTATAAAACGCTAATATGAAGAAAAGACGTTTATAATAATAAGTTCATATTAAGCTACAAAATACTTTTTGGCTACTTCTAAAATTCTATATGATTAACTCAGTCGGCTATTTTTGAAGGAAATGGCTCCTCCAGCTACTAGACAACAACAATTGAACATAGAAGAATTTCAAGCTTTCGCTGCAAATATGGCTGCAGTGGTGAATGCAATGAACAACAATAACCAATCGGGTTCCAGCAGTGGAGGAAACAATGGCAACCGGGTAGGATGTTCCTACAAAGCTTTTATGGCCCGCAAACCCAATGAGTTTGAAGGAACTGAAGGACCCGTTGGACTAAAGCGGTGGACAGAGAAGGTTGAAGCTGTGTTCGCAATCAGCAACTGCGCAGAAGAGGATAAAGTTAATTATGCCACACATACTTTCAGGGGTACTGCTTTGACATGGTGGAATACCTACATGGATTACGTAGGACAGAATACCGCCTACGCACTTCCATGGTCCGCTTTCAAGCACATGATGATGGAAGAGTACCGTCCCAGAACCGAAATCAACAAGCTCAAGGCAAAGCTTAAAGCACTAACAACCTAAGGGTTAGATGTCACTACCTACGAGCGACGTTTCAATGAACTGGCTTTAATGTGTCCTGGAGCATTTGAGGACGAAGAAGAAAAAATTGAAGCATTCATAAAAGGGTTACCGGAACGAATCCAAAAGCATGTAGGTGCTAACGACCCTGCAACAACGCAGAAAGCGAGCCGTATAGCCCACAACTTGATAGGCCAAATTACAGGAAGGATAAAGAAAGAAGCGGCCGAGGGGGCCATAATGAAATAGGGAAAAAGAAAGTGGGAGGAAAGCAGTGATCAGGGTCACCAGTACAACAACAACAATCAAAACAACAACTACAACAACAATCGCAATCACCCCAACAACAACAATAATCGCAACAACAACCGCAACAATAACCGCAACAACCATCCCAATAATAATAACAACAACAACAATCCCAATCACAACAATAACAACAACAAACAACTCAATAACAATAACCCTAACAACAACAACAACAACAACAACAACAACAACAACAACAACAACAACGACAATGACAACAAAAGGCAAAGAACTATATGCCCCAGGTGTGATGCGTTTCATCCGGAATGGTTTTGTAGAGAATTATGTACCAAGTGTAATAGGAATGGCCATATTGCGGCAAAGTGTGAATTCTACGGACCAAATAGAAACAAAGGAGTAAATAATGCCGGAACAAATAATAACGGCGTTGTTTGCTATGGATGTGGAAAATCGGGCCATACCATAAACCAGTGCAGGAATAGAAATAGGCAAGGCCGTGGGAGAGCCTTCAACATTAATGGGGAGAAAGCACAGGAAGACCCGGAGCTTGTTACGGGTACGTTTCTTATCAACAATACACCTGCTTATGTTTTATTTGATTCGGGTGCCGATAGAAGTTATATGAGTAGAGAATTTTGTGCCAAATTAAATTGCCCGTTAACTCCTTTGGATAAAAAGTGTATAGTTGAAGTAGCAAACGGTAAACTAATTAAGGTTGATAAAATTTGCCGAAATCGAAAAATTAGTTTAGTTAGCGAAACGTTTGCAATTGATTTAATACCGGTGGAATTGGGAAGCTTCGACGTAATTATTGGAATGGACTGGATGTCCAAGGTGAAAGCCGAAGTTTTTGTCATGAGAAGGAGATTCGCATTCCGAGAGAAAACGGGTTACCCTTAATGGTGTACGGAGAAAAGGGTAATGCCAAATTAAATCTTATTAGTAGTTTGAAGGCGCGCAAACTAATAAGAAAAGGTTGCTATGTCATAATAGAACACGTCGAGAAGGTTGAAAAAGAAGAAAAGAAAATCGATGACGTTCCTGTTGCAAGAGAATTTCCTGAGGTTTTTCCGGACAAATTACCGGGACTACCTCCACATCGATCCGTTGAATTTAAAATAGATCTTGTACCAGGAGCCGCACCAAAAGCTCGTGCTCCATATAGACTTGCGCCCACCGAAATGAAAGAATTACAAAGTCAGTTACAAGAATTATTAGAACGTGGTTTTATCCGACCGAGTACGTCACCATGGGGAGCTCCAATTTTATTTGTTAAAAAGAAAGATGGGTCTTTTCGCATGTGTATTGATTACTGTGAGCTGAACAAAGTAACCATCAAAAACCGATACCCTTTACCCCGAATCGATGACCTATTTGATCAACTCCAAGGTTCGAGCGTATACTCCAAAATCGACTTAAGATCGGGTTATCATCAACTGAGGGTTAAAGAAGCTGATATACCAAAAATAGCCTTCAGAACTCGTTATGGCCATTACGAATTCATGGTTATGTCGTTCGGTCTAACCAATGCACCCGCAGTTTTCATGGATCTCATGCACCGAGTATGTAGTCCATATTTAGATAAGTTTGTTATTGTCTTTATTGATGATATTCTTATCTATTCGAAGAATAACCAAGAACACGAACAACATTTGAGACTTGTATTAGAGTTGTTAAGAAAAGAACAACTTTATGCAAAATTCTCTATGTGCGCTTTTTGGTTAAATGAAGTACAATTTCTTGGCCACGTAGTCAGTAGTAATGGAATCAAAGTTGATCCCGCCAAGATCGAAGCCATCAAAAATTGGGAAACCCCGAAAACTCCAACGCAAATACGTCAATTTTTGGGTTTAGCCGGTTATTATAGGAGATTTATTCAAGATTTCTCCCGAGTAGCCAAACCTTTAACTGCCTTGACACATGATAATGATAAAAACGAACATATATTTCATAGCATTATCTCTCAAGAAAGACAAGCTTTTAGTTGCAATTGTCCTATTTACAAGTGATATTCGTTTAAATATTAAAAGGTGAAGACAAAAGACAAATTCGATGATTTGAAGATGCAAACGATCAAAAAGCTCAAAAGTACAAAGTACAATCAAAGTGGTTCAAATTATTGGTGAGAAACGTCTCAAAATTACAAGAGTACAAGACGCAAAACGTAAAGTACAAGATATTAAATTATACGAAAAGGCGGTCGAAAATTCGGAACCAAGACATGAACCAACTCTCAACGCTCGATGCAACAGACAGAAAGTTATAAATTAATTATGTATATAAATATAATATAATATATAATTAATTATATAAATTATTTATATATTATATTTATATAATAAAAACCGTCGGCAAAGCTAGGATCCAAAGAGTGAGCTGGAATCCACAGCTCCGCACTCGCGGAGATTCGAAGGCAAACATATCCGCACTCGCGGAGCAAACAGTATCCAGATGGGGCCTATAAAAGGCAACACATTTTGCTGAATTCGATCATCTTTTTTATCTTCTTCCTTCATACGTAAATATATATATATTATATTTTAATTTTAATTTTAATTTTAAATTCTAATAATAAGGGTATGTTAGCAAACGTTGTAAGGGTGTAAGTCAAAATTCTATCCTAGTAATGCTACGCTATTTTTAATCACTGTAAGTTATGATTAATGTTATTTTTAATTTAATGTCTCATATCTAAGTTATTATTATGCTTATTTAAGCCGAAGTAATCGTGATGTTGGGCTAAATATTAAAATTGGGTAATTGGGCTTTGTACCATAATTGGGGTTTGGACAAAAGAACGACACTTGTGGAAATTAGACTATGGGCTATTAATGGGCTTTATATTTGTTTAATTAAATGATAGTTTGTTAATTTAATATAAAGATTTACAATTGGACGTACCTATAAATAACCATATACACTCGATCGGACACGATGGGCGGGATATTTATATGTACGAATAATCGTTCATTTAACCGGACACGGGAATGGATTAATAGTCTATGGAATTATTAAAACAGGGGTGAAATTATGTACAAGGACACTTGGCGTAATTGTTAACAAAGTATTAAAACCTTGAGTTACACGCAGTCGATATCCTGGTGTGATTATTAAACAAAGTATTAAAACCTTGTTACAGTTTAAGTCCCCAATTAGTTGGAATATTTGACTTCGTATATAAGGATAATTTGACGAGGACACTCGCACTTTATATTTATGAATGATGGACTGTTATGGACAAAAACCAGACGGACATATTAAATAATCCAGGACAAAGGACAATTAACCCATGGGAATAAACTAAAATCAACACGTCAAACATCATGATTACGGAAGTTTAAATAAGCATAATTTATATATTTCATATTTAATTTCACTTTTAATTATCGCACTTTTATTTATTGTCATTTTATTTAATTGTATTTTTAATTATCGTACTCTTTAATTATCGCAATTTTATTTTATGCCACTTTTATTTATCGCAATTTCATTATCGTTATTTACTTTACGCTTTAAATTAAGTTATATTTATTTTTAATATTTTACATTAGGTTTTAACTGCAACTAAAGTTTTAAAATCGAAAAATCGGTCATTAAACGGTAACAACCCCCCCTTTTATAAAAATAATATTACATATTTATATTTTTGTATTTTTGCAATTATAAGTTAAAACTAATATAGCGTTGAACTAGTTTAAGTCTCCCTGTGGAACGAACTGAACTTACTAAAAACTACACTACTGTACGATTAGGTACACTGCCTATAAGTGTTGTAGCAAGGTTTAGGTATAACCATTCTATAAATAAATAAATCACTTGTGTAAAATTGTATCGTATTTAATAGTATTTCCTTGTAAAAATTATAACTATTTTATACCCCTTCGCTTTAACATCAAGTATTTTTGGCGCAGCTGCCGGGGATCGTTAAAACGCCGAAATCGCAATGCTATATAAAAAAAAGAAGATTTTTTATTAAGTTTTAGTTTATTTTTGTAAAAATACGTTTTAAATATTAAAAATACAAAAATTTGAAAAATATCTACATATTTTTAAGAATTTGTTTAAAATATATAAAATTATAAAGTATTTCTATTTCTATTTTTCAAATTAAAAGTTTTTATGTATTTTATATAAATATTTTATAAAACAGAAAAGTAAAAAAAAATAAAAAAAAATATATGAACCTGCAAGAGATCGACCTGCATGTCAGCTGAATCTGAAATCTTCGCACTCGCGGTACTTTTTGCCAGTTGGCATCCGCACTCGCGGAGATATCTGACAGGTCAAACACTTGAGCATTAATTACGAAATTAGGGTTAATTAATTTATTATTATTATTAATAAGGGTTTAATTAAAATATTAATTAGTTTTATTACTTATAAAATTAATACTTTTATAAAATATTAATTTAAAAATAATATTTTTATAAAAAATTGTATTTTTTTACAACTTTAAGTTTTATTTTTATATTTTGTAACTTTTTATTTGTTTTAGCGTAATATTTGTATTTTTCGTTCGTATTTAGTTTTAAGTCATAGTTTGTGCCATAGTTATTTTTATTTCTAGATTTTTAGGCTTTGCCGTAAAATCACTTAAGTGCTTTTTCTTTAGACTAAGATTTAGGTGCTTTAGAATTTTGTGACACCATTTTTAAATTTTAGTACCCTTTTTAAGTTATTGCCATTTGGGATATAGAATTCCTTTTAAGCTTTAATACACTTAGACGCAACTTTTAATTCTTAGTTTTTAGTTCCTTTTTAAGTTTCAACGCGCTACTTTCTTATTATTATTTTTCGACGCGCTCTTTTTCTTTCTTATTTCTCGCCGCTCTAGATTTTAGGACATAGAATTTTCTATTTCTTCTCTAAAATTTCTTTAAATTTTAACGAAAAATTATTTTAAGCGGTTAAATTGATAGACATCCAAATTTTCTGCTTCGTAGTAATAGTTGGATTTGTTAGTGGCTGAGTTGTGAGCTTCTGATTTAAAGGGTTCTGGCTCCCTGCTGCATCTATTGGCTATTCAAAACGTGGGTAAAAGCAGAAAAGTCTATTAATTAGATAACTTATATAATTTTTCTTTTTTTTTAAAAAACTAATAGGATATTCAGTGAATGCACCGAGCAAAGCGTTCACCACCTTTTGTACGTTCACCACCTGTAACTCGATCAAGACATCTAGCAAATATTGTCGCCGTTGATTTTTCTTTAGATTCGTTATCCAGTCGACCAAGTACTCCAATTCAAATTTCCGATAATCCATTTTTTGAACCCGACCTCACAATTGAGAATCCGGAGAACATTCAGGGACAATTCATAGATCCTGAACCACTAATCTTTCCTCCGGAACCACCAATCATTCAAACAGAGATTGTTGAGGAACAACCAATTAAATCAGAATCCTATAGTGATTCAGATTCAACAAATTCAATTATGGAAAATCTGGAACCTCTAAGTATGGAAGACCGAATGCGAGCTAAACGCACTGGCCAAGGTCACGCAATTACTCAACCAGACATTAATGCGCCAGATTATGAAATCAAAAGACAAATCCTACACATGGTGACAAATCAATGCCAATTTAGTGGTGCGCCGAAGGAAGATCCAAATGAACATCTTCGTACCTTTAATAGGATCTGTACACTATTTAAAATTCGAGAAGTGGAGGATGAACAGATATATCTCATGTTATTTCCCTGGACTTTAAAGGGAGAAGCCAAAGATTGGTTAGAATCGTTACCTGATGGGGCGATTGATACATGGGACGTTTTAGTTGAAAAATTTCTTAAACAATTCTTTCCGGCATCTAAAGCCGTAAGACTTCAAGGAGAAATTGTTACGTTCACACAGAAGCCAAATGGAACTCTATATGAAGCATGGACAAGATTTGGAAAATTATTGAGAGGATATCCGCAATATGGTTTAGACACATGTCAAATAGTACAAATATTCTACCAAGGATGCGACATCACTACAAGGAAAGACATCGATATAGCAGCTGGTGGTTCCATTATGAAGAAAACAGCAACTGACGCTTACAAAATTATTGATAACACTACTTGCCACTCACATGAGTGGCACCAAGAAAAAGATATCGTTAGATCAACTAAAGCAGCTAGAGCCAATTCTAGCCATGACTTAGATTCCATTTCCGCAAAGATAGATGCTGTCGAGAGACGAATGAAAAAGATGACTAAAGATATTCACTCAATAAGAATTAGTTGTGAGCAGTGTGGAGGACCACATTTGACAAAAGATTGTCTCAGTATTGAATTAACAATGGAACAAAGAGAGAATGTTTCATACATAAACCAAAGGCCTGGAAATAATTATCAGAATAATTATCAACCGCCAAGACCAATCTACAATCAAAACCAGAATTATAACCGAAATGTTCCATACAACAACCAACAAGGTCCTAGTAATCAGCAAGTATCCAATAATACTTACAATCAGCAAAGACCTATTTTTCAAAATAAACCACCACAAACGAATGATAAAAAGCCGAATTTAGAAGATATGATGACGAAGCTAGTTGAATCTCAAACTCAGTTTTTCACATCTCAGAAACAAACCAATGAACAAAATGCTCAAGCATTTAGAAATCAACAAGCTTCTATTCAAAATTTGAAACAAGAAATAAGCAACCTAGCAAGGTTAATAGCTGAAAGAAAACCGGGAACTCTACCTAGTGATACAAATGCTAACCCCCGGAATGAAATAGCTAAAGCCATTACCACAAGAAGTGGTATTACACTTAAACCACCTGAAATACCTGTAATTTCTGATGAAGCTATTCCTACTCCACAAGAACCACAACCTGAACAAGATAAGGAAAAAGAACCGGTAGTTGAAAAGGTTAATGAAGATAACACAGTTAAGGCTAAACCTTATGTTAAACCATATCAACCACCACTTCCTTACCCGAGTAAAATGAGAAAAGAAAGACTTGAAGCCGAGCAATCTAAATTCTTGGATATGTTTAAACAAATAAATGTCAATCTTCTTTTCATTGATGTGATTTCAGGAATGCCTAGATATGCTAAATTTCTGAAAGATCTAATCACAAATAGAAAGAAAATGGAAGAACTCTCAGCAGTTACTATGAATGCTAATTGTTCTGCAGTGCTGTTGAATAAGATACCAGAAAAATTATCTGATCCAGGAAGTTTCACAATTCCATATTTTCTGGGTAGTCTTAGTTCAATAGAAGCATTGGCAGACTTAGGTGCTAGTATAAATTTAATGCCATATTCACTATACGCTAAACTAGAACTTGGAGAATTGAAACCAACACGAATAAGCATACAACTAGCCGATCGATCAGTAAAATATCCTAGAGGGATAATGAAGAACATGCTAGTTAAAGTTGGTACTTTAGTATTTCAAGTAGATTTTGTTATTCTGGACATAGAAGAAGATTCTCGAATTCCTCTCATATTAGGAAGACCATTCTTAAACACGGCTAAATCAATAATAGACGTGTTCGGTAAGAAACTGACCCTAAGTATAGAGGACGAGAGTGTTACCTTTTTAGTTGATAGAGCTATGCAACAACCGCAATCTGCAGATGATACATGTTATTATATTCAAACTATAGATTCACATGCAGAATTGTTAGAAGAATTTCCAGAATTACAAGGAACAGGAGAATGTTCTTTAGTAGAAAGTACTGAACCAATTGATGAAACTGAAATGTTAGCTACACTTATGGCTAATGGATATGAACCAACAACAGAAGAAATTCAAATGCTAAAAGAGGAAGACAGATATCGATATAAATCATCGATAGAAGAACCACCGACATTAGAGTTAAATCCACTTCCAAACCATTTGGAATATGCTTATTTACAAGGTGAGTCTGATTTACCTGTAATAATATCATCTTCTCTTACTGAAAATGAAAAATCTCAACTCATTTCTGTGCTAAAAGCTCATAAACCAGCTATTGCATGGAAAATTCATGATATTAAAGGAATAAGTCCTTCGTATTGCACACATAAAATCCTTATGGAAGAAGGTCATAAAACGTATGTGAAACGCCAACGAAGACTAAATCCTAATATGCAAAATGTTGTTAAGAAAGAAATTATTAAACTGCTTGATGCAGGTTTAATTTATCCAATTTCTGATAGGAATGGGTAAGCCCAGTTCAATGCGTACCTAGGAAGGGTGGCATGACTGTCATCACAAATGAGAAAAATGAGCTTATTCCTACTAGGACTGTAACAGGATGGCGTATTTGTATTGATTATAGAAAATTAAATGACGCCACCAGAAAAGATCACTTTCCCTTACCTTTCATTGATCAAATGTTGGAAAGATTAGCCGGAAATAGTTACTATTGTTTTCATGATGGTTTTTTCGGATATTTTCAAATTCCAATAGCACCCGAGGACCAAGAGAAAACCACATTCACGTGCCCTTATGGTACTTTTGCTTACAAACACATGCCATTTGGACTTTGCAACGCCCCTGCAACCTTTTAAAGGTGCATGATGGCAATTTTTCACGACATGATAGAAGAATGCATTGAAGTTTTCATGGATAACTTTTCAGTCTTCGGTGATACTTTTGAAACATGTCTAGTTAATCTTGAACGAATGCTTATTAGATGCGAACAATCAAATCTAGTACTTAATTGGGAGAAATGTCATTTCATGGTTAAAGAAGGCATCGTTCTTGGACATAAAATCTCAAAGGAAGGAATTGAAGTGGATAGAGCTAAAGTAGATGTAATTGCTAAACTTCCACATCCCACCAATGTTAGAGGAGTTAGGAGTTTTCTAGGGCATGCCTGTTTTTACCGACGTTTCATAAAAGATTTTTCAAAAATTGCCACTCCTATGAATAAACTCCTAGAAAAGGATGCTCCATTCATCTTTTTAGATGAATGCATCAAATATTTTAATATTCTTATAGAAAAACTCACTAATGCGCCGATCATGATAACACCAAATTGGAATCTACCATTTGAACTAATGTGCGATGCAAGTGATTTTGCAATGGGAGACGTTTTAGGACAAAGGATTGAAAAATGATTTCAACCTATATATTATGCTAGTAAGACGTTACAAGGAGCACAAACGAATTACACAACTACTAAAAAAGAACTCCTTGCTATTGTCTTTACTTTTGACAAATTTCGTTCATATCTCGTTCTAGCTAAAACGGTGGTCTATACCGACCATTCTGCTCTTAGATACCTATTTTCGAAACAAGATGCTAAACCAAGATTAATCCGTTGGATCTTACTCTTACAAGAGTTCGATATTGAAATCCGAGACAAAAAGGGAGCAGAAAATCTCGCCGCTGATCATCTTTATCGTCTTGAAAATCCCGAATTAGAAGTTCTAAATGAATCGGCCATACAAGACAACTTTCCTGATGAATATCTATTGAAGATAGATTATAATGAAATTCCATGGTTTGCAGACTATGTAAACTACTTAGTATGTGGATTCCTTGAAAAAGGATTATCGTACCAAAAACGAAAGAAATTTTTTAGTGATATAAAACACTATTTCTGGGAAGATCCACATTTGTTTAAAAGTTGTCCCGATGGAATAATACGCCGATGTGTATTCGGATATGAAGCCAGTCAAATCTTAAACCATTGTCACAAAGGACCAACAGGAGGGCATTATGGGCCTCAACTCACAGCAAGAAAAGTTTACGATGCTGGATTCTATTGGCCTACAATTTTCAAAGATGCACACTTTCTTTGCAAATTCTGTGATGCTTGTCAAAGGGCCGGAAAAATAAGTCAACGTGATAAAATGCCACAAAATGTCATTTAAGTATGTGAAGTATTTGACATTTGGGGTATTGACTTTATGGGTCCATTTCCAAAATCTCATAATAATCTCTACATTCTCGTTGCCATTGATTATGTATCTAAATGGGTGGAAGCACAAGCTCTCCCAACTAACGATGCACCTTAAAACGTCTTTTTGCAACGTTCGAAACACCGAAAGCTTTAATAAGTGATCGGGCTACTCATTTTTGTAATAATCAACTTGAGAAAGTTCTTAAAAGATATGGAGTAACTCATAAAATCTCCACCGCTTATCATCCACAAACAAGTGGACAAGTTGAAAATACCAACCGAGCTTTAAAACATATTCTAGAAAAAATAGGATCAAATCCGAAGGAATGGTCCATGAAATTGGAGGATGCACTCTGGGCTTTTAGAATAGTCTACAAAACTCCAATTGGAACCACACCTTTTAAACTCGTTTACGAAAAAGCATGTCATCTTCCAGTAGAAATTGAACACAAAGCATTTTGGGCTTTGAAGACATGTAATCTTGATTTACATGAAGCCAGACGTCTACGATTAAGTCAATTAAACGAATTAGAAGAATTGAGACATGAAGCATATGAAAATTCGTTAATCTATAAAGAAAGAACGAAGAAATGGCATGATAAAAGAATCAGAAGTTTAAAAGAATTTAAAGAAGGAGACAGAGTTCTTCTTTTCAATTCACGATTCAAGTTATTTCCTGGAAAATTAAAATCAAGATGGTCTGGACCATTCATAGTCAAAAGAGTTTTCCCGTACGGAACAGTAGAGTTAATAAATTCAAAATGGGATTAAATTTAAGGTTAATGGTCACAGAGTTAAACATTACATAGATAGTCCAATGGAAGTTGATAACGAAGTTAATCACAATTTTGACACCACAGCTAACTAAGTGTGGGGAGAATCAAATCTTTAAAGGATAATATGTATTTCTGTTAGAGTTAGATGTTCTGTTTTCGTGTAGTTCTCGAGAATGGAATCCGAATGGTCTTTCCCTAGTAGACCCTAAAGAACTAGTCTTCTCTCCCCATTCTGAATTTTTATTTTTTTAGGTTTTACGAGATAAAGACTTCCTGTGAACTAAACCATGGTCTAATGCTACACGCTTTGATCACTAAGCGTAATAATGGCACCCTTCTAAGTGAATTTGTATCATTAATCAGAGGTAAATTGGACAGAGTAAGAAAAGAATCCAGGTTCGAAAATAATAAGTTACATTTTGGTAAAGGAAAATCAAAATCCGCAGCGAAAAGAAGAGCACGACACCTTGAAAGATGTCATAAATGCAGAAAATGGTCACACGAAGGTAAATGTTCAAATAATCAAACATATTCCAATACCGAATTTGTTACTTTATGCAGAGATGGACCGTTCATATGTTTCGAAGAAAAAACATTGAATGCTCGAGGTTACGCCTATGTAGCTATGGAAAACCAATTAGTCCGACTCTCTTATGAGTGGGCTAAAACAGGTCACTGAGAATTCTATTTCACAGGTAAGTTTGTACAGTTTTCAGTTTTTATTTTTATTTTTATTTTTAACCTTTTGATAATAAACGCTAAATTGTTCGCTATAAAGTATTAAATTGGTATTCAATAAAATTAGGTTTTGCGACCGAAATTATTGATATCATACAAAAATTTATTACATCACTGCGAAATTTACCGTTTATTCTTAAGGTATAAATATCTTTAATTAATCAACCCAAAATATTTCAAAAATTCGTCAGGAGTAAAACTGGGTAATATAGCCGAAATTACTTTAGCGAAAAGAGGGGCGTATATTTTTGATAATATTTGATTGATTAAAGTGGGATAAAAGACCAAAAAGATTTTTAATTTTATTTTTACTTTGTTTTTAAAATTAATATATAAATATTAAATTGATATTTTAAACTTTTTAAAATCAACAAATTTAAGTTTGTAAATATTTGAAAATTTTATATTTTTAATATAAGTTTGTATGTATAAAAACAAAAATATAATAAAAGTTTGGTGTGAATTTATAATTTTAATAATATGAAATTTTAATTTTATGCATTTTAAATTTAAGTTTGTATGAATTTAAAAACAAAAATGTATTTATTTCGCTAAATTAAAAATTGAATTCTAAAAATTCGTCGTGAGTTGAAAACTAGGTCGTTGAACCGAAATTGCTCTACCCAAGGGAGGGACGAGAACTTTTATTATCATTATTTTTAATCTTATTTAATTAAAGTATGCCAAAAATATTAAAAAAACCCAAAAATCTTTACTTTTAAAACAACGCTTTAAAAATGACGAAATTTTAAAATTTTGTAGAGGGACGGACTAGGACGATGATCCGAAACGCCCTCATCCTAAAAAGAAACAAATTTTTAAAATTTAATTTAATTATATGTTTTATTTTAAGTATAAAGTTTTTATAAAAAAAAAAGCTAGCACTCGCGGTACTTTGTGGGTACCCACCACCGCACTCGCGGAGGTCTGGAATCCCAACCCAGATAAACTGGTCGAACGGACCAGTTTCCACACACCCCATCTCATTTTTTGCGAAAAAACCCACAAAACCACTCCCAAAATCGCGATTTTTCACCGATAAACATCAAATTTTTTGCTAAAATCATGTTGAGAAGGATGCTACCAAGAAGTTACTCAAGAAAATCGGTAATTTCTACATCTAAACACCCTTTAATTCGGATTATTAGTGTTCTTGAACAAAAATATTCATAATTTGATTTTGATGATTTCTAGTGTAATTGTGTTTAAATTGATTGTATATTATGCTTGTATAACCTAGATTGATGCTATTTAACATGATTAGAAGCCTTAAACTTCAATTTTTAAGTAATCTAGGGTTTGTGTTCTTGAGCAAAATTGGGGCTTTTTGATATAAACGGGTTATGGCCGAATTTTGTTGTTAGTTTATACTAAATTGAGTAGTGTAACATGTTTAGGTTGCTAAATGATCAAAACTTTGATCCTAAACATGATTTTCAAGAATTAAAGTGGACTTTTTAAGTCAAAAATGCATGAACTCAATTTAATTGATATGAATGCCATTTGGAACTTGTTTAATTGCTAGTAATGATTATTTTAACATGTTATTTGAGATAAAAGCTAAAGAACATTGTATACATTCTCATATATGTTCATTTGTAAAAGTGTAGAATTGTTAATATTATGAAAATGTGTATAAAGTTTAATATGGATTAAACATGTCATTATGATTGTTTTGGTTTATGATTTTGCTAACACTAATGCATATTTGGATGCACAAAAATTGTGTTTAATGTATTTTGCAGACTGAAAGGGGTGAATCTTCATACACATCTCAGGCTCAGAATGCTCCTCCTGAGAATGCAGAAGAACAGGAGATTAACGACCTATATAGACAAGATCTACCACATCAATACATTCCATATTCAAATATAGAATTGGCAGATTTACATCCTAATTTAAGGTTTGATCGACATTGGATAGATTATCCAAAATACCAGAGGAACTTGCACACCCTTCAGTCTAATGTTGTTGAAGTACCTAGAGTCATAGATTGGGAACCGTTAGAAACAGTTGGATTGGCCGGTCCAATCAGAGAATTACTTACACAAAGGTATGGTAATTCTACTTTTACTGATTGGGAATGTTTGTTTAATATACGTAGGCGTGTATATAGAGAATGGTGTGTAGAGTTATTGTGTAGTATTGAAATAAATGATCGGGTATCTACCTTAACCGATCGTAGTTTTATTAGATTTTTATTAGGAGGTGTGATGCGCCATATGTCTCTACTAGACATGGCTCAGGCTTTGTGTATATATACGCCTGAGGAGCTAGCATCTACTGATTGTCAAAGGTTGATAGTTGAGGGTAGGAGGGTTGATGAGAATTTTGATATGAATGGTGTATGGAGTATAATGACTAGGCATAACCGATTTCGTGGGGGGGGGGGGGGGGGAATAACTCTTATACTGATATTGATAGAGCTGAGCTAAGAGTAATCTATAGGTTCTTAGTAAAATCGATTACAGAGCGAGGTAAGAACAAAGAGAAAGTAAATGAGAATGATTTATTTTATCTCATGTGTATTCGAGACCCACAGAGCGCTGTGAGTATACCTTATTATGTGGGTTATTATTTATCAGCTATAGTTAAGAGTATACAGCCTAATGGGATAATAGGAGGTGGTATCTTTGTTACCCTAATTGCTGAGTATCTCGCTGTCGATAGAAATCGGGGGGGGGGGGGGGGGATTAATAATTGCAGCACCGGAACCCCGTGATACAATTGGTTTGAAAGTATATCATGGTGCTAAGGTTTTAAAGAAAAAACATAACGCTGCAGCACCATATGATGGCTCGCATCCACAGGTCGAAAGAGATCAGCAGCAAGGTAACGCGGGAGGGGGGAATGAGATGACAGAAATGCAACTTTTTATGGCTCATCATGAGTATGAAATGGCTAGACAATGAGCATTTCAAGATTGGCAGTATCATCAAAACAAAATCATGAGTCATCGTGCACACATAAATGTAACTTACATTGCGACTCCAATGCCCGTATTTCCTCCCTGGACTATACAAACCCAACCACCGTACCCTACATATGACCCAGCTCAAGCATTCTACAGTACATACGGCTATAAATGGGATCCCTACTGACACCATCCTTATCAACCTTGATTTTCTTTTACTTTTATTTTTTATTTATTTGGTAACTTGTAATTTTATACTTTTAATATTTCTTTTGATACTTTAATAGTTTTTATAATTTTCTAAGTTTTCTTATTAGATTTTTAATAATTTTTGAATGTGGGGTGATATACCCAACTTTAAATATATGTATATATATGTTTGTAGTTTATCTCATGTACAAAACAGGGTAAAACGGCGCATTTTCAAAGACTGGCATTAAGTTCAGCAAAAGCTACTACTTTTGATGACAAAACGAAAAATAAATGTGATGAACAACAAGAAGGAATGAACAAATAATGTGCACCATTTATCATTCAACAAACAAACACAAATATGTTTGGAAACTTTGGTAAAATTTAATCATTTTTCTACGCTAATCACCCTCAATAATTTAAATTGTTACTGATTTCTTGCAAATGAGGGCATTGCAAGATCTTAAGTGTGGGAAGGGGTTAAATTCTTTCGGATTTTTAAAATTTTTTGACTTATACACTTGGTTACCATTAAAAATACTAGTAATGCAGTAGTCATATTAGAATCTAGTGCTCTCTGATAATAAAGAACAGCCCTAGTCTTATATACTGACTACCCAATTCTAGTAAAATTTTCAAAATTTTCAATTAAATGAACTCAAAATCATGTTTATACATATTTATGAACGATAAAACTAGGTGTTAACACCGAAATTATTGTTACCTCAGAAAGGACATAAATTGAAAAATAACCTAAAATGTTAGAATTCATTTAAAATGGAATAGAGGACAATAAAAAGGCAAAGAAAGAAAAAAAAATAAAAGCCAAGTGTGGGAAAATTTACCAAGTTATTTTGAATATATATAACATATTTTTTGTACAAATAATTGAAAATACTTTTGTTTTGGACAATTTTATCAGTTTTACCCGATTTACTGTAATATATTTGAAAGAAAGATGGATCTACACGATGAATCAATTCCATCATTAAAAGGAAGTAAAGTCTTCAGAAAAAGACACGCACTTCTTGATTTAGGTCATGAAGTTGTCGTCCAGACCAGCTGTAGGTTGACGAAAAATCTAGAAAAGTCATCACTAAAATCAGCAGGAAATCCACGAACCTCAACATCAAACAGGGTCGCCAAGTGGTCAGGCTTATCCTAACCATGAGAGGATCTGTCTCGTAAAATGGGGAGAACGCCGTGCAAATTAGCTTGATAAGACTAATGAATCAGACCCCCAGAAAGGATAATCTCCATAAAGATTAAAAATCAGCTTTTAAGACTGATATTACTCAATCCTAGAGATTGACCTTAAAGATTGAGAATTACAAACTCATGGATTTCAATGATATCTAAACTCGAGCTTGAACGAGAAAATATTTTGATCAAAATTACAAACCGATTTGTTTTCTGAAAACCCATTTTTAATGCGTTCATTACCATTGAACGTAAAATCCTAGGAATTCACCTGGAATTCATTAGGTCACCTGAACCAAATCGGGTGTCAACCGTAAGAACGGTGGTTGCATAATATGGTCAAAGACAGGACCTTGTGCCAGACCGAAAAACTATAGGGTGAGCTTTACTATTGCTCCTACCAAGGATAGTAATTGCATCCGACACGTTATAGACCATAATTAAAAGCATGTCAGGGGACATTGCCTTAACAGTTGCTTGTTCAACGTTTTCCTTTACAACTGGACGGTAGTTTATCGAAAGGTAATATACGGAACAAGTATACTGGACGTGTTGCTTTCCCAATACAAGGTTAGCAAGTGGGTGACACAAAATCACAAGTTTTGAGCTAAAATTTTCAATTCAGAAACCCACCAAACCCACAAAAATAATTTGCAAATACCGGTGAAGGGTTATTCCAGAAAATTTATCTAGGGTAAAAGCTAGATTGAATTTTCAAAAAGATCAAATTTTTTAATAAAGATCCAATTTACTTAAGGATCTAAATTTTCATAGTCATGTGGGACTGTAAACCACAACGTTACTATCATTGTTCATACCGCCGTATAGAAATCACTGATGTACAAAGTGTGAAGAATAAAGAAGTGATTCTAGTATTTTTATTTCAAGACTATATTGCTTAAGGACAAGCAACGCTCAAGTGTGGGAATATTTGATAATGATAAAAATGAACATATATTTCATAGCATTATCTCTCAAGAAAGACAAGCTTTTAGTTGCAATTGTCCTATTTACAAGTGATATTCGTTTAAATATTAAAAGGTGAAGACAAAAGACAGATTCGACGATTTGAAGACGCAAACGACCAAAAAGCTCAAAAGTACAAAGTACAATCAAAGTGGTTCAAATTAATGGTGAGAAACGTCTCAAAATTACAGGAGTACAAGACGCAAAACACAAAGTATAAGATATTAAATTATACGAAAAGGTGTTCGAAAATCCGGAACCAAGACATGAACCAACTCTCAACGCTCGACGCAACGGACTGAAAGTTATAAATTAATTATGTATATAAATATAATATAATATATAATTAATTATATAAATTATTTATATATTATATTTATATAATAAAAACCGTCAGCAAAGCTAGGATCCAAAGAGTGAGCTGGAATCCACAGCTCCACACTCGCGGAGATTCGAAGGCAAACAAATCCGCACTCGCAGAGCAAACAGTATCCAGATGGGGCCTATAAAAGGCAACGCATTTTGCTGAATTCGATCATCTTTTTTCTCTTCTTCCTTCATAATTAAATATATATATATATATATATATATATATATATATATATATATATATATATATATATATATATATATATATATATATATATATATATATATATATATATATATATTATATTTTAATTTTAATTTTAATTTTAATTTTAATTTTAAATTCTAATAATAAGGGTATGTTAGCAAACGTTGTAAGGGTGTAAGTCGAAATTCTGTTCGTGTAACGCTACGCTATTTTTAATCACTGTAAGTTATGGTTAATGTTATTTTTAATTTAATGTCTCGTAGCTAAGTTATTATTATGCTTATTTAAGCCGAAGTAATCGTGATGTTGGGCTAAATATTAAAATTGGGTAATTGGGCTTTGTACCATAATTGGGGTTTGGACAAAAGAACGACACTTGTGGAAATTAGACTATGGGCTATTAATGGGCTTTATATTTGTTTAATTAAATGATAGTTTGTTAATTTAATATAAAGATTTACAATTGGACGTACCTATAAATAACCATATACACTCGATCGGACACGATGGGCGGGATATTTATATGTACGAATAAGCGTTCATTTAACCGGACACGGGAATGGATTAATAGTGTATGGAATTATTAAAACAGGGGTTAAATTATGTACAAGGACACTTGGCGTAATTGTTAACAAAGTATTAAAACCTTGAGTTACACGCAGTCGATATCCTGGTGTAATTATTAAACAAAGTATTAAAACCTTGTTACAGTTTAAGTCCCTAATTAGTTGGAATATTTGACTTCGGATATAAGGATAATTTGACGAGGACACTCGCACTTTATATTTATGACTGATAGACTGTTATGGACAAAAACCAGACGGACATATTAAATAATCCAGGACAAAGGACAATTAACCCATGGGAATAAACTAAAATCAACACGTCAAACATCATGATTACGGAAGTTTAAATAAGCATAATTTATATATTTCATATTTAATTGCACTTTTAATTATCACACTTTTATTTATTGTCATTTTATTTAATTGTATTTTTAATTATCGTACTCTTTAATTATCACAATTTTATTTTATCGCACTTTTATTTATCGCAATTTCATTATCGTTATTTACTTTACGCTATAAATTAAGTTATATTTATTTTTAATATTTTACATTAGGTTTTAACTGCGACTAAAGTTTTAAAATTGACAAACCGGTCATTAAACGGTAAAAACCCCCATTTTATAATAATAATATTACATATTTATATTTTTGTATTTTTGCAATTATAAGTTAAAACTAATATAACGTTGAACTAGTTTAAGTCTCCCTGTGAAACGAACCGGACTTACTAAAAACTACACTACTGTACGATTAGGTACACTGCCTATAAGTGTTGTAGCAAGGTTTAGGTATATTCATTCTATAAATAAATAAATCACTTGTGTAAAATTGTATCGTATTTAATAGTATTTCCTTGTAAAAATTATAACTATTTTATACCCCTTCGCTTTAACATCAACACACAAGGGAAAAAAGTATGAATGGACTTCCGAACAAGAGGGTGCCTTCCAATTATTGAAAAAGAAGTTGACTACGGCACCTATTTTATCGTTACCTGACGGAATAGAAGATTTTGTTATCTACTGCGACGCATCAAGATTGGGTTTTGGGTGTGTTCTTATGCAACGGAAGAAGGTGATTGCATATGCTTCTCGACAACTCAAAATTCATGAACCAAACTACACTACACATGATCTGGAATTGGGCGCCGTTGTTTTTGCATTAAAGATGTGGAGACATTATCTATATGGGGTCAAGTTTATTGTATACACCAACCACAAAAGTCTTCAACATATTTTAAATCAAAAAGCAACTAAATATGAGGCAGCGTAGGTGGGTTGAGCTGCTAAATGATTATGATTGTGAAATCCGTTACCACCCGGGGAAAGCGAATGTGGTAGCCGATGCCTTGAGTCGAAAGGAAAGAGAACCTATTCGAGTAAAAGCTGTGAACATGATTATTCATACTAATCTTACTACTCGAATAAAAGAGGGACAACAAGAGGTTTTGAAGGAATGAATTTTTGGAAAGGAAATACCCAAAAGATTAGAAAAACAGCTTAATATTTGGGAAAACGGAACCAGGTATTTAGCTGAAAGAATTTGGGTACCAAAGAATGGGGATTTGAGAAAAGTGGTACTAGATGAAGCACATAAAACCAGATATATTCAATACATCCCGGAGCGGGAAAAATGTACCAAGACCTCAAGAGAAACTTTTGGTGGCCAGGAATGAAGGCCGATATAGCCACATATGTAGGAGCATGTTTGACTTGTTCTAAAGTCAAGGCTGAACATCAGAAACCATCAGGTCTACTCCAACAACCTAAAATCCCAGAATGGAAATGGGAAAACATTACCATGGATTTCATTGCTAAGTTACCGAGAACCGCAGGTGGTTATGATATGATTTGGGTAATAGTCGATCGTCTTACTAAGTCAGCACACTTTCTGCCAATAAAAGAAGAGGATGGTATAGAGAAATTAGCACGATTATACCAGAAAGAAGTTGTTTCTAGACATGGTATACCAATCTCTATTATCTCCGATCGTGATAGCAGATTTACTTCCAGATTCTGGCAGGCATTACACGAAGCGTTGGGAACTCGTCTAGATTTAAGTACTGCCTATCATCCATAAACTGATGGGCTGAGTGAAAGGACGATTCAGACACTCGAAGACATGCTACGAGCATGTGTTATTGATTTTGGAAGTAGTTGGGATCGACATCTACCGTTAGTTGAGTTTTCCTACAACAACAACTATCATTCTAGCATTGAGGCGGCACCATTCGAGGCACTTTATGGGAGGAAGTGCAGGTCTCCAATTTGTTGAAGTGATGTGGGGGAAAAATAGATTACATGTCCGAAAATTATCCAGGAAACTACCGACAAGGTCATTCAGATTCAGAAACGATTGAAAACAGCTCGGAGTCGGCAAAAGAGCTACGCGGATGTTAGAAGGAAACCTTTAGAGTTTGAGGAGGGTGATATGGTTATGCTTAAGGTATCACCTTGGAAATGTGTTATTCGTTATGGAAAGCGAGGGAAATTGAGCCCAAGATACATTGGGCCATTCAAGATTGAAAAACGCATTGGGCCGGTGGCCTATCGACTTGAACTACCTCCACAATTAGAAAAGATTAACAACACCTTTCATGTTTCGAACTTGAAGAAATGCCTAGCTACCGAAGATCTCATTATCCCTCTAGACGAAATTCAAATTGATGAGAAACTAAATTTCGTTGAAGAACCCATCGAAATTATGGATCGTGAGGTCAAACGACTCAAACAAAGTAAGATACTAATCGTTAAGGTTCGAAGGAATGCTCGTAGAGGACCTGAATTTACTTGGGAAAGAGAAGATCAAATGAAGCTGAAGTACCCACATTTGTTTTCCGATATCGCACGTTAACTAGGTACTATTCTAAATTTCGGGACGAAATTTAATTTAACGGGTGTGTAATGTAACGACCCGGATTTTTCTGCTAATATATATAAGATTAATATTTACATAATTAAATGTTTCCAATATGTTAAGCAATCCAACTTGTTAAGACTTGTCTATTTGAAATGAATTTCATACAAACGTTTGGCCACCCAGTTTGTCTGACGATTTACGAACGTCATAACGTGTAATAATTATTTAATGGAATATATATATGGATATATATATTTATAAACTATTAAATTGATATTTAAGTATTTCATTAATTATATTAACAATTGGTTATATATATAAAATGAGACTACTAACTTAAATACTTCGAAACTATATACATATATGTAATGTTTTTCGACGTCTTAAACCCTAATTTAAACTAAATGTATATGTATTGTATTAAGATGTATTAATACACTTTTGAAAGACTTAAATACATATATCAACATAATTATACTCAACAAAGATAGCTATACTCATAATCTCATTCAACTCTATCAAGAATTCTACTCGTATTTATTCGGTATTTATACCCATATCATACCCAGCTTCTAAACGTATTTACTATTAGTATATACATACCAAATCATTGATCTTAGCAGCCCTCAATAAGTTGTTAGACATGTATAAATATGATAGAGACTTGTGGGAACCATCCTTTGTCATTAACCATGACTTATTTGTAACAAACCAAAACTATACATATCATATATCTATATCTATATTCACATGTGTATATATACACATCTCATTTCATTTACATATTCATTTTAACTCACTCTTAAACACATACTCAAAGTATTCAGCAACCTTTCATCATATATCTCATAAACCACTTCAAGAACAAGCTTAAAACATCATAACAAGAATCCTTCAAGAACATATCAAGATAACCTTCCAACATGAAGAAGTTTACTTCCAATCTTTCAAGCTAACTCAACAACTCTTTAGGATCACTAATTCTACTTTATTTCCAGTAGCTTTTCATCTTATATTCATGGTAAGAATTATATATAAGCTTTAGTTCAATTCATATACTTATAACTATCTTATTTCAAGATAGAATTCTTATTCAAACTTTTGTTCATTTCATGATTTTACTTCAAGAATTCCAAGCCATCAAGGGTATCTTTGAACTCAAGATATTCTCCTTATTTTTCCAGCAACTTTGTTCATTTGATTTGAGGTAGTAGCCTTATTCATAATCTTATTTGATTCATATTCACATAGCTATCTTATTTTGAGTTATAACTAATAACAACAAGAAAATAGTTTAGATTATTTCTAAACTTGTTTGCAAATAAACTTAATCCTTCTAAATTGACTTTTAAAATACTTAAACACATGTATTATGACAGTATGTCAAGCTAACATAAGGATATAAAACTTGTAAACACGAAGAACACCTTAAAATCGAATATACGCCGTCTTAGTCGAACGGGGGCTGTTTTGGGATTAATTTTAAAAACCTATCTTAAACTTTGAATTAAAAGATTTCCTTTGGTGAAAATTTTTTATTTTATATGGATATGAAATATATCCAAAATCCATGGTTAAACTCTAAGTGGAAGTATGTTTTTCAAAAGGGTCATCAAGATGTCGTTCTTACGACGGATATGACTATCTTCTCTTATTTGACACCTAAGCTGTATTTTCGACTATAAACCTATACTTTTTCTGTTAATATTAATAATGTTGAGTTCGATACAAAACCATGGCAACTCGAATCACTCAAAACGGATTTGTAACGAAGAAATTATGGGTAAAACAAAATTGGATATTTTTCTTAATTTTTAGCTACGGACATGATTTATAAAAATGGATGCTAACCTTATCCTAGCTAATTTACCTTGTATCCTACATGTATTTATACATGTCTTGTTCCCGAACTTATGGAAATACAATTTATAATAGTCGTGATTAAGTTCTACGACAATATATTATAGTCTTAATAAAGATCGTAAGGCACCATATATATATATGACTTGATCACCGTGGATTCGTATACAAAGTTTTGACATATCATTTTGACTTCTTCTATATATATTATTGGAACGAACTATTAGACACCATTGACAGTAATCTCGAGTTAGCTGTGGGTCGAAGTGGATTCCAAAATATTATATACTTTGAGTTGTGATCGAGCCTGAGACATGTATACAATGGGTTGCGGATTGCTTCAGACAATATACATATTATGTGTCTTATTATATTAAGACAATATATTATAGTGTTAGTGAATTCTAACACAATATACGCATTTATATTTATATATATATATATTTATACTGTTGGACTATTGGACTATTGGACTACTAACGTTAGACTACTAACAATGGACAATTAAAATTATCACAAGTATCATAAGTATGGAATATTAATTATATATATATATATATATATATATATATATATATATATATATATATATATATATATATATATATATATATATATATATATATATATATATATATCTTGACACAAGAATATTATTATTAGGTTTGGGAATTTGTCAAAAGGCCAAGTCTTATCACCATCTATTCGGAAATCATCACAAGTGAGTTATAGTCCCATTTTTACTATCTAAATTATTTTGGGATGAGAATACATGCAAAATTTATAAATGTTTTACAAAATAAGCACAAGTTCATGGAACTACATTCTACGATTGTTTTGTTATATCGGATATCTGTACTTATTATTATTATGCTTGGTAACCTAATAATTAGTGAAAAACACTAATTGACGTGAATCCTAAAGGTAGATCCACTGGCACCAACCACCCCCATTTTCGAATAGTGGAAATGCTTTAGTACTTCGAAGGGTTCTTGTCATACATTTGAATAGTGGAATGTATGATGCCAGATATCTTAAGCGCTCTATGTTAAGGTTGGTTACCAGGCAACTCATCGTATGAATGATTTTTGCAGTTGTAAAGATCCTGCGCATTTAATTAAATGAAATCTTGTGGTTTATTAAATGTTATGATTATTATATAGAAATTAAACCTATGACTCACCAACATTTTTTTGTTGATGTTTTAAGCATGTTTATTCTCAGGTGAATATTAAAAACGCTTCCGCTGTCGTATGCCAACCCAAGGTCAAGATTTGGAGTCGGCAAAATTGTTTATATTGTTTAAACTTGCATTCGGAGTGTTGTTGTAATATATTTGATCATATTGTAATGGGTTGTGTAAAAACTTATTTATTTGTAGAGATTGTCTTTGATAGACAATCTAAATTATGTCATTAAGACCTTTATTCAATAATAAAGGTTATGGTTGTTTTTAAAAACGAATGCAAGATTTGAAAAATGTCTCATATAGAGGTCAAAACCTCGCAAAGAAAACAATTAATATGAAACGTTTATAATTAATATGAACGGGGCATTTCATATTGGAATTTGAAAATATCCGGAAAAACCGTCAAGAAAACAATAGTAACTATTCCCGGCTAATCTTTCCAACATTTGATCAATGAAAGGTAAGGAAAAGTGATCTTTTCTATAATCAATACATACACGCCATCCTGTTACAGTCCTAGTAGGAATAAGCTCATTTTTTTCATTTTTGATGACAGTCATTCCACCCTTCTTAAGTACGCATTGAACTGGGCTTACCCATGGATTATCAGAGATTGGATAAATTAAACCTGCATCTAGCAGTTTAATAATTTCTTTCTTAACAACATCTTGCATATTTGGATTTAGTCTTCGTTGGCGTTGCACATAGGTTTTATGGCCTTCTTCCATAAGGATTTTATGTGTGCAATACGAAGGACTTATACCTTTAATGTCATGAATCTTTCATGCAATAGCTGGTTTATGAGATTTTAGCACAGAAATGAGTTGAGATTTTTTATTTTCCGTAAGAGAAGACGATATTATTACAGGTAATTCAGATCCACCATGTAAATAAGCGTATTCCAAATGGTTTGGAAGTGGCTTTAACTCTAATGTCAGTAGTTCTTCTATCGATGATTTGTATCGATATCTGTCTTCCTCTTTTAGCATTTGAAGTTCTTATGTTGTTGGTTCATATTCATTAGCCATAAGTGTAGCTAACATTTTAGCTTCATTAATTGGTTCAGTCCCTTCTCCTAAAGAACATTCTCTGCAGATTGCGATTGTTGCATGGCTCTATCAACAGAAAAGGTAACACTCTCGTCCTCTATAATTAGGGTCAGTTTCTTACCGAACACGTCTATTATTGCTTTGGCCGTGTTTAAGAATGGTCTTCCTAGTATGAGAAGAACTCGAGAATCTTCTTCCATGTCCAGAATAACAAAATCTACTGGAAATACTAAAGTACCAACTTTTACTAGCATGTTCTCCATTATCCCTCTAGGATATTTTACTGATCGATCGGCTAGTTGTATGCTTATTCATGTTGGTTTCAATTCTCCAAGGTCTATTTTAGTGTATAATGAATACGGCATTAAATTTATACTAGCACCTAAGTCTGCTAATGCTTCTATTAAAGTAAGACTACCCAGAAAACATGGAATTGTGAAACTTCCTGGATCTGATAATTTTTCTGGTATCTTATTCAACAGTACTGCAGAACAATTAGCATTCATTGTAACAGCCGAGAGTTCTTCCATTTTCTTTCTATTTGTGATTAGAACTTTCAAGAATTTGGCATACCTAGGCATTCCTGAAATCACATCAATGAAAGGAAGATTGACATTTATTTGTATAAACATATCCAAGAATTTGGATTGCTTGGCTTCAAGTCTTTCTCTTCTCATTTTACTCGGGTAAGGAAGCGGTGGTTGGTATGGTTTAACATAAGGTTTAGCCTTAACTGTGTTATCTTCATTAACCTTTTCAACTAACGGTTCTGATTCCTTCTCTTATTCAGGTTGTGGTGCCTGTGTAGTAGGAATAGAGTCATCAGAAATTACAGGTATTTCAGGTGGTTTAAGTGTAATACCACTTCTCGTGGTAATGGCTTTAGCTGTTTCATTCCGGGGGTTAGCATTTGTATCGCTAGGTAGACTTCCCGGTTTTCTTTCACCTATCAACCTTGCTAGGTTGTGAAACACCCCGTCCTAATCCATACGGACAAAGTCCACATCGATTATAAACGATTCATAATAGTTGGTTACATCGCGAGGTACTTGACCTCTATATGATACATTTTACAAACATTGCATTCGTTTTTAAAAGACAAACTTTTATTTCATCGAAAGTTAACAGCATGCATACCATTTCACAATATATCCAACTATAAATGACTTAATAATAATCTTGATGAACTCAACGACTCGAATGCAATGTCTTTTGAAATATGCCATGAATGACTCCAAGTAATATCTCTAAAATGAGCAAATGCACAGTGGAAGATTTCTTTCATACCTGAGAATAAACATGCTTTCAAGTGTCAACCAAAAGGTTGGTGAGTTCATTAGTTTAGCATAAATAATCATTTCATAATTTTAATAGACCACAAGATTTCATATTTCCATTTCTCATAAACATACGTCCCATGTATAGAGACAAAAATATCATTCATATGAATTGAACACCTGGTAACCGACATTCACAATATACATATAAGAATATCCCCGTCATTTCGGGATTCTCCTTCGGATATGATATAAATTTCGAAGTACTAAAGCATCCGGTACTTTGGATGGGGCTTGTTGGGCCCGATAGATCTATCTTTAGGATTCGCGTCAATTAGGGTGTCTGTTCCCTAATTCTTAGATTACCAGACTATATAGGGGCATATTCGATTCGATCATTCAACCATACAATGTAGTTTCGATTACTTGTGTCTATTTCATAAAACATTTATAAAAGCAGCGCATGTATTCTCAGTCCCAAAAATATATATTGCAAAAGCATTTTAAAAGGGAAAAAATGAAACTCACGCATGTAAATATTGTAAAATAGTTGATAAAGCATTTGCATGTATTCTCAGCCCAAAAACGTAAAGAGTAAAAAGGGCAAATGAAACTCACCATACTGTATTTTATAGTAAAAATACATATAACGACATTGAACAAGTATAGGGTTGGCCTCAGATTCACGAACCTATATCATTTATATATATATTAACACATATAATGGTAATCGAATAAATTTAGGTACTATTATTAATTGTTATTTTAGTTATTCGAAAGTTTCATTAATAACTAAATTAACTATATTTATTTTTATATACATAGAATAGATAATTAATATTTATTACAAAAATATAGTTATGTTTTATGTTAATAATATATTTTTATATAGAAAATCTTTATTTGATATATAAATAATACTAATAATAATAATGACAAAAATAATAATATTAGTGTTAGAAATAATAATAAAAATGATAATAATAATAATAATAATAATAATAATAATAATAATAATAAAAATGATAAAATTAATAATAATAATAATAATAATAATAATAATAATAATAATAATAATAATAATAATAATAATAATAATAATAATAAAAAGGTATACCCTTAAAAATCTTCTCTGAAAAGAATTGCCCATGCTGGGACTCGAACCCGCGACCTCTCGCTACCTCGACACCCACGCAAACCATCCAGCTGATCACGCATTTCTGTTTTTAATCTCAAACTATTTCTTTTAATCCCGTAATCCGTTTCAATCTTTTCCTTCTTTCTAAAACTAATCGTCCTAAGTTCTTGAGCCCAACAAGAAGTCCATAAATCCCTTTATGTATTAACAGATCACAGCCCACTATCCTAAGCCCAACCATTTTCGTTGTATTAACATAATTATATCAGACACCCTTCAGCGATTGAATGGAGCATGAATTTCGGTTATTAATAGGGAAGGAAGTAACAAGGAAAATGGGTGTTTGAATAAAATAACATAGCAACTATCACTTCTTGTGCTTGATTCGATCCACTACTGGAAACACAAAAAAAAAAATAGAAGGTCTACATGTTTCCCACTCTATCATTACTTTTTATATTCATCAATAACTTTATTCCTATTCTATCATCTTCATCATTGGAACTGAAACAGAAGAGAATATGATTAGACGGGATAGCAGTTGCAAGCAGAAGTTAAGGATTTTGTGAAATGTCCCGTTCTTATTGATTAAAAACGTTCCATATTAATTGATTTCGTTGCGAGGTTTTGACCTCTATATGAGACGTTTTTCAAAGACTGCATTCATTTTTAAACAAACCATAACCTTTATTTCATCAATAAAGGTTTAAAAAGTTTTATGTAGATTATCAAATAATGATAATCTAAAATATCCTGTTTACACACGACCATTACATAATGGTTTACAATACAAATATGTTACAACAAAATAAGTTTCTTGAATGCAGTTTTTTTACATAATATCATACAAGCATGGACTCCAAATCTTGTCCTTATTTAAGTATGCGACAGCGGAAGCTCTTAATAATCATCTGAGAATAAACATGCTTAAAACGTCAACAAAAATGTTGGTGAGTTATAGGTTTAACCTATATATATCAAATCGTAACAATAGACCACAAGATTTCATATTTCAATACACATCCCATACATAGAGATAAAAATCATTCATATGGTGAACACCTGGTAACCGACAATAACAAGATGCATATATAAGAATATCCCCATCATTCCGGGACACCCTTCGGATATGATATAAATTTCGAAGTACTAAAGCATCCGGTACTTTGGATGGGGTTTGTTAGGCCCAATAGATCTATCTTTAGGATTCGCGTCAATTAGGGTGTCTGTTCCCTAATTCTTAGATTACCAGACTTAATAAAAAGGGGCATATTCGATTTCGATAATTCAACCATAGAATGTAGTTTCACGTACTTGTGTCTATTTTGTAAATCATTTATAAAACCTGCATGTATTCTCATCCCAAAAATATTAGATTTTAAAAGTGGGACTATAACTCACTTTCACAGATTTTTACTTCGTCGGGAAGTAAGACTTGGCCACTGGTTGATTCACGAACCTATAACAATATATACATATATATCAAAGTATGTTCAAAATATATTTACAACACTTTTAATATATTTTGATGTTTTAAGTTTATTAAGTCAGCTGTCCTCGTTAGTAACCTACAACTAGTTGTCCACAGTTAGATGTACAGAAATAAATCGATAAATATTATCTTGAATCAATCCACGACCCAGTGTATACGTATCTCAGTATTGATCACAACTCAAACTATATATATTTTGGAATCAACCTCAACCCTGTATAGCTAACTCCAACATTCACATATAGAGTGTCTATGGTTGTTCCGAAATATATATAGATGTGTCGACATGATAGGTCGAAACATTGTATACGTGTCTATGGTATCTCAAGATTACATAATATATAATACAAGTTGATTAAGTTATGGTTGGAATAGATTTGTTACCAATTTTCACGTAGCTAAAATGAGAAAAATTATCCAATCTTATTTTACCCATAACTTCTTCATTTTAAATCCGTTTTGAGTGAATCAAATTGCTATGGTTTCATATTGAACTCTATTTTATGAATCTAAACAAAAAAAGTATAGGTTTCTAGTCGGAAAAATAAGTTACAAGTTGTTTTTGTAAAGGTAGTCATTTCAGTCGAAAGAACGACGTCTAGATGACCATTTTAGAAAACATACTTCCACTTTGAGTTTAACCATAATTTTTGGATATAGTTTCATGTTCATAATAAAAATCATTTTCTCAGAATAACAACTTTTAAATCAAAGTTTAGCATAGTTTTTAATTAACTAACCCAAAACAGCCCGCGGTGTTACTACGACGGCGTAAATCCGGTTTTACGGTGTTTTTCGTGTTTCCAGGTTTTAAATCATTAAGTTAGCATATCATATAGATATAGAACATGTGTTTAGTTGATTTTAAAAGTCAAGTTAGAAGGATTAACTTTTGTTTGCGAACAAGTTTAGAATTAACTAAACTATGTTCTAGTGATTACAAGTTTAAACCTTCGAAAAAGATAGCTTTATATGTATGAATCGAATGATGTTATGAACATCATTACTACCTTAAGTTCCTTGGATGAACCTACTGGAAAAGAGAAAAATGGATCTAGCTTCAATGGATCCTTGGATGGCTCAAAGTTCTTGAAGCAAAATCATGACACGAAAACAAGTTCAAGTAAGATCATCACTTGAAATAAGATTGTTATAGTTATAGAAATTGAACCAAAGTTTGAATATGATTATTACCTTGTATTAGAATGATAACCTACTGTAAGAAACAAAGATTTCTTGAGGTTGGATGATCACCTTACAAGATTGGAAGTGAGCTAGCAAACTTGAAAGTATTCTTGATTTTATGAAACTAGAACTTTTGGAATTTATGAAGAACACTTAGAACTTGAAGATAGAACTTGAGAGAGTTCAATTAGATGAAGAAAATTGAAGAATGAAAGTGTTTGTAGGTGTTTTTGGTCGTTGGTGTATGGATTAGATATAAAGGATATGTAATTTTGTTTTCATGTAAATAAGTCATGAATGATTACTCATATTTTTGTAATCTTATGAGATATTTCATGCTAGTTGCCAAATGATGGTTCCCACATGTGTTAGGTGACTCACATGGGCTGCTAAGAGCTGATCATTGGAGTGTATATACCAATAGTACATACATCTAAAAGCTGTGTATTGTACGAGTACGAATACGGGTGCATACGAGTAGAATTGTTGATGAAACTGAACGAGAATGTAATTGTAAGCATTTTTGTTAATTAGAAGTATTTTGATAAGTGTATTGAAGTCTTTCAAAAGTGTATAAATACATATTAAAACACTACATGTATATACATTTTAACTGAGTCGTTAAGTCATCGTTAGTCGTTACATGTAAGTGTTGTTTTGAAACCTTTAGGTTAACGATCTTGTTAAATGTTGTTAACCCAATATTTATAATATCAAAAGAGATTTTAAATTATTATATTATCATGATATTATGATGTACGAATATCTCTTAATATGATATATATACATTAAATGTCGTTACAACGATAAACGTTACATATATGTCTCGTTTCAAAATCATTAAGTTAGTAGTCTTGTTTTTACATATGTAGTTCATTGTTAATATAATTAATGATATGTTTACTTATCATAATATCATGTTAACTATATATATAACCATATATATGTCATCATATAGTTTTTTTTTACAAGTTTTAACGTTCGTGAATCACCGGTCAACTTGGGTGGTCAATTGTCTATATGAAACCTATTTCAATTAATCAAGTCTTAACAAGTTTGATTGCTTAACATGTTGGAAACATTTAATCATGTAAACATCAATCTCAATTAATATATATAAACATGGAAAAGTTCGGGTCACTACAGTACCTACCCGTTAAATAAATTTCGTCCCGAAATTTTAAGCTGTTGAAGGTGTTGACGAATCTTCTGGAAATAGATGCGGGTATTTCTTCTTCATCTGATCTTCACGCTCCCAGGTGAACTCGGGTCCTCTACGAGCATTCCATCGAACCTTAACAATTGGTATCTTGTTTTGCTTAAGTCTTTTAACCTCACGATCCATTATTTCGACGGGTTCTTCGATGAATTGGAGTTTTTCGTTGATTTGGATTTCATCTAACGGAATAGTGAGATCTTCTTTAGCAAAACATTTCTTCAAATTCGAGACGTGGAAAGTGTTATGTACAGCCGCGAGTTGTTGAGGTAACTCAAGTCGGTAAGCTACTGGTCCGACACGATCAATAATCTTGAATGGTCCAATATACCTTGGATTTAATTTCCCTCGTTTACCAAATCGAACAACGCCTTTCCAAGGTGAAACTTTAAGCATGACCATCTCTCCAATTTCAAATTCTATATCTTTTCTTTTAATGTCAGCGTAGCTCTTTTGTCGACTTTGGGCGGTTTTCAACCGTTGTTGAATTTGGATGATCTTCTCGGTAGTTTCTTGTATAATCTCCGGACCCGTAATCTGTCTATCCCCCACCTCACTCCAACAAATCGGAGACCTGCACTTTCTACCATAAAGTGCTTCAAACGGCGCCATCTCAATGCTTGAATGGTAGCTGTTGTTGTAGGAAAATTCTGCTAACGGTAGATGTCGATCCCAACTGTTTCCGAAATCAATAACACATGCTCGTAGCATGTCTTCAAGCGTTTGTATCGTCCTTTCGCTCTGCCCATCAGTTTGTGGATGATAGGCAGTACTCATGTCTAGACGAGTTCCTAATGCTTGCTGTAATGTCTGCCAGAATCTTGAAATAAATCTGCCATCCCTATCAGAGATAATAGAGATTGGTATTCCATGTCTGGAGACGACTTCCTTCAAATACAGTCGTGCTAACTTCTCCATCTTGTCATCTTCTCTTATTGGTAGGAAGTGTGCTGATTTGGTGAGACGATCAACTATTACCCAAATAGTATCAAAACCACTTGCAGTCCTTGGCAATTTAGTAATGAAATCCATGGTAATGTTTTCCCATTTCCATTCCGGGATTTCGGGTTGTTGAAGTAGACCTGATGGTTTCTGATGCTCAGCTTTGACCTTAGAACACGTCAAACATTCTCCTACGTATTTAGCAACATCGGCTTTCATACCCGGCCACCAAAAATGTTTCTTGAGATCCTTGTACATCTTCCCCGTTCCAGGATGTATTGAGTATCTGGTTTTATGAGCTTCTCTAAGTACCATTTCTCTCATATCTCCAAATTTTGGTACCCAAATCCTTTCAGCCCTATACCGGGTTCCGTCTTCCCGAATATTAAGATGCTTCTCCGATCCTTTGGGTATTTCATCCTTTAAATTTCCCTCTTTTAAAACTCCTTGTTGCGCCTCCTTTATTTGAGTAGTAATGTTATTATTAATCATTATATTCATAGATTTTACTCGAATGGGTTCTCTATCCTTCCTGCTCAAGGCATCGGCTACCACATTTGCCTTCCCCGGGTGGTAACGAATCTCAAAATCATAATCATTCAATAATTCAATCCACCTGCGCTGCCTCATATTCAGTTGTTTCTGATTAAATATGTGTTGAAGACTTTTGTGGTCGGTATATATAATACTTTTGACCCCATATAAGTAGTGCCTCCAAGTCTTTAATGCAAAAACAACCGCGCCCAATTCCAAATCATGCGTCGTATAATTTTGTTCGTGAATCTTCAATTGTCTAGACGCATAAGCAATCACCTTCGTTCGTTGCATTAATACACAACCGAGACCTTGCTTTGATGCGTCACAATAAATCACAAAATCATCATTCCCTTCAGGCAATGACAATATAGGTGCCGTAGTTAGCTTTTTCTTCAATAACTGAAACGCTTTCTCTTGTTCATCATTCCATTCAAATTTCTTCCCTTTATGCGTTAATGCAGTCAAGGGTTTTGCTATTCTGGAAAAGTCTTGGATGAACCTTCTGTAGTAACCAGCTAGTCCTAAAAACTGGCGTATGTGTTTCGGAGTTTTCGGGGTTTCCCACTTTTCAACAGTTTCTATCTTTGCCGGATCCACCTTAATACCTTCTTTGTTCACTATGTGACCGAGGAATTGAACTTCTTCCAACCAAAATGCACACTTTGAAAACTTAGCGTACAATTCTTCCTTCCTCAATACTTCTAACACCTTTCTCAAATGTTCACCGTGTTCTTGGTCATTCTTTGAGTAAATAAGTATGTCATCAATGAAAACAATGACAAACTTGTCAAGGTATGGTCCACACACTCGGTTCATAAGGTCCATGAACACAGCTGGTGCATTAGTTAAACCAAACGGCATGACCATAAACTCGTAATGACCGTAACGTGTTCTGAAAGCAGTCTTTGGAATATCATCTTCTTTCACCCGCATTTGATGATACCCGGAACGTAAGTCAATCTTTGAATAAACAGACGAGCCTTGTAGTTGATCAAATAAGTCGTCAATTCTCGGTAGTGGGTAGCGGTTCTTGATGGTAAGTTTGTTCAACTCTCGGTAGTCGATACACAACCTGAATGTACCATCTTTCTTCTTGACAAACAAAACAGGAGCTCCCCACGGTGATGTGCTTGGTCGAATGAAACCACGCTCTAAAAGTTCTTGTAATTGGCTTTGCAGTTCTTTCATCTCGCTGGGTGCGAGTCTGTAAGGAGCACGAGCTATTGGTGCAGCTCCTGGTACAAGATCTATTTGAAATTCAACGGATCGATGTGGGGGTAATCCCGGTAATTCTTTCGGAAATACATCGGGAAATTCTTTTGCAATGGGAACATCATTGATGCTCTTTTCTTCAGTTTGTACTTTCTCGACGTGTGCTAGAACAGCATAGCAACCTTTTCTTATTAGTTTTTGTGCCTTCAAATTACTAATAAGATGTAGCTTCGTGTTGCCCTTTTCTCCGTACACCATTAAGGGTTTTCCTTTTTCTCGTATAATGCGAATTGCATTTTTGTAACAAACGATCTCCGCTTTCACTTCTTTCAACCAGTCCATACCGATTATCACATCAAAACTCCCTAACTCTACTGGTATCAAATCAATCTTAAATGTTTCGCTAACCAGTTTAATTTCTCGATTCCGACATATATTATCTGCTGAAATTAATTTACCATTTGCTAATTCGAGTAAAAATTTACTATCCAAAGGCGTCAATGGACAACTTAATTTAGCACAAAAATCTCTACTCATATAGCTTCTATCCGCACCCGAATCAAATAAAACGTAAGCAGATTTATTGTCAATAAGAAACGTACCCGTAACAAGCTCCGGGTCTTCCTGTGCCTCTACCGCATTAATATTGAAAACTCTTCCACGGCCTTGTCCATTCGTGTTCTCCTGGTTCGGGCAATTTCTAATAATGTGGCCTGGTTTTCCACATTTATAACAAACTACATTGGCATAACTTGCTCCGACACTACTTGCTCCGCCATTACTCGTTCCGACACCATTTGTTCCTTTCGTTCTATTAACCCCTGGTCCGTAGACCTCACACTTCGCCGCGCTATGACCATTTCTTTTACACTTGTTGCAAAATTTGGTGCAGAACCCCGAGTGATTCTTTTCACACCTTTGGCATAGTTGCTTCTGATTGTTGTTGTTGTTGCGGTTATTATTGTTGTTGGGATGATTGTTGTAGTTGTTGTTGTTGTTGTTGTTGTTGTTGGGCCGTTTGTTGTAGTTGCGATTGATGTTGCGATTGTTGGGATAATTGTTCCGATTATTGTTGTAATTGCTGTTGTTGTTGTATTGGTGATTCTTATCACCGTTTTCCTCCCACTTTCTTTTGACTTGCTTCACATTGGCCTCTTCAGCAGTCTGTTCTTTAATTCTTTCTTCAATCTGGTTCACTAGTTTGTGAGCCATTCTACATGCCTGTTGTATGGAGGCGGGCTCGTGTGAACTTATATCTTCTTGGATTCTTTCCGGTAATCCTTTCACAAACGCGTCGATTTTCTCTTCCTCATCTTCGAATGCTCCCGGACACAATAGGCACAATTCTGTGAATCGTCTTTCGTACGTGGTAATGTCAAATCCTTGGGTTCGTAACCCTCTAAGTTCTGTCTTGAGCTTATTGACCTCGGTTCTGGGACGGTACTTCTCGTTCATCAAGTGCTTGAATGCTGACCACGGTAGTGCGTACGCATCATCTTGTCCCACTTGCTCTAGATAGGTATTCCACCATGTTAACGCAGAACCTGTGAAGGTATGCGTAGCGTACTTTACTTTGTCCTCTTCAGTACACTTACTTATGGCAAACACCGATTCAACCTTCTCGGTCCACCGTTTCAATCCGATCGGTCCTTCGGTTCCATCAAATTCCAAAGGTTTGCAGGCAGTGAATTCTTTGTAGGTGCATCCTACACGATTTCCTGTACTGCTAGATCCAAGGTTATTGTTGGTATGTAGCGCAGCCTGTACTGCGGCTATGTTTGAAGCTAGAAAAGTACGGAATTCCTCTTCATTCATATTCACGGTGTGTCGAGTAGTCGGTGCCATTTCCTTCAAAATAGTTAAATGGAACAAGTTAATCATACAGAATATTAAGAGTAGTTAATAGTATTTCGTAGCATAATATGAACTCATTTATAAAAGCTTTTTCTTCATATTAGCATTTTATAAGTTTAAATTCGGGTAGTACCTACCCGTTAAGTTCATACTTAGTAGCTAATATACAATTCTATATGAAAAACTGATTATAATAATATTTCGCGTTCAAACTTTTATACAATATTTTACAAACTTACAATACCGCTTATTTTACATAAAGCATGAAATATAGCACACAATAACTTTGATACAAGATAGTTGTGAAGACAATTCTAGCTAGTACACAAGTCGTTCAGCAAAGGCAATAAAGACACGTAATTCATACGTCCAGAAACAAGTCATGCATTCTGGTTTTACTAGGACTACTTCCCATCCTTGGTCTTGTGCAACATAACCATTATGGCCGTTGATAAGACAGCGTGTTGTAACGTCATCAAAGGGACGAGGGTTACGTAATGTCCAACAGTCCCGTAATAATCTAAAAACCTCATTTCTTACCCCAATTACCGACTCCGTCACTTGTGGAAACGTTTTGTTTAATAGTTGTAGCCCGATGTTCTTGTTCTCACTTTGGTGAGAAGCGAACATTACTAATCCGTAAGCATAACATGCTTCTTTATGTTGCATGTTAGCCGCTTTTTCTAAATCACGAAGTCCAATATTCGGATATATTGAGTCAAAATAATTTCTTAACCCGTTGCGTAAAATAGCATTTGGGTTCCCCTCAATATATGCGTCAAAGTAAACACATCGTAACTTATGGGTTTCCCAATGTGATATCCCCCATCTTTCAAACGAAAGTCTCTTATAAACCAAGACATTCTTGGAACGTTCTTCGAATGTCTTACAAACTGATCTCGCCTTAAATAGTTGTGCCGAAGAATTCTGGCCGACTCTAGACAAGATTTCATCAATCATGTCTCCGGGTAGGTCTCTTAAAATATTGGGTTGTCTATCCATTTTGTGTTTTTAAACTGTAAAATAGACAAGAGTTAGATTCATAAAAAAAAATACTTATTAATACAAGCAATTTTTACATATATCATAAAGCATAAGAACACTATATTCCATATATTACACCACACGAATACAACTATCTTATTCCGACTCGTTCGTTTCTTCTTCTTCGGTTTTGGTTCGTTTTGCCAAGTTTCTAGGGATATATGATGTTCCCCTAATACGAGCCGTCGTTGTCCACATTGGTTTAGAAAAACCTGGTGGTTTAGAGGTTCCCGGGTCATTGTTACAACTTAAGGACTTCGGGGGTTGACGATACATATAAAGTTCATCGGGGTTGGAATTAGATTTCTCTATTTTTATGCCCTTTCTCTTATTATTTTCTTTTGCCTTTTTAAATTCAGTTGGGGTAATTTCTATAACATCATCGGAATTCTCTTCGGAATCCGATTCATCGGAGAATTGGTAATCCTCCCAATATTTTGCTTCCTTGGCGGAAACACCATTGACCATAATTAACTTTGGTCGGTTGGTTGAGGATTTTCTTTTACTTAACCGTTTTATTATTTCCCCCACTGGTTCTATTTCTTCATCCGGTTCCGATTCTTCTTCCGGTTCCGATTCTTCTTCCGGTTCCGACTCTTCTTCCGGTTCCTCTTCGGGAACTTGTGAATCAGTCCACAAATCATTCCAATTTACATTTGACTCTTCATTATTATTAGGTGAGTCAATGGGACTTGTTCTAGAGGTAGACATCTATCACATAATATCAAACACGTTAAGAGATTAATATATCACATAATATTCATATGTTAAAAATATATAGTTTCCAACAAAAATGTTAAGCAATCATTTTTAAAGAAAACACGGTCGAAGTCCAGACTCACTAATGCATCCTAACAAACTCGATAAGACACACTAATGCAAATTTTCTGGTTCTCTAAGACCAACGCTCTGATACCAACTGAAATGTCCCGTTCTTATTGATTAAAAACGTTCCATATTAATTGATTTCGTTGCGAGGTTTTGACCTCTATATGAGACGTTTTTCAAAGACTGCATTCATTTTTAAACAAACCATAACCTTTATTTCATCAATAAAGGTTTAAAAAGTTTTATGTAGATTATCAAATAATGATAATCTAAAATATCCTGTTTACACACGACCATTACATAATGGTTTACAATACAAATATGTTACAACAAAATAAGTTTCTTGAATGCAGTTTTTTTACATAATATCATACAAGCATGGACTCCAAATCTTGTCCTTATTTAAGTATGCGACAGCGGAAGCTCTTAATAATCACCTGAGAATAAACATGCTTAAAACGTCAACAAAAATGTTGGTGAGTTATAGGTTTAACCTATATATATCAAATCGTAACAATAGACCACAAGATTTCATATTTCAATACACATCCCATACATAGAGATAAAAATCATTCATATGGTGAACACCTGGTAACCGACAATAACAAGATGCATATATAAGAATATCCCCATCATTCCGGGACACCCTTCGGATATGATATAAATTTCGAAGTACTAAAGCATCCGGTACTTTGGATGGGGTTTGTTAGGCCCAATAGATCTATCTTTAGGATTCGCGTCAATTAGGGTGTCTGTTCCCTAATTCTTAGATTACCAGACTTAATAAAAAGGGGCATATTCGATTTCGATAATTCAACCATAGAATGTAGTTTCACGTACTTGTGTCTATTTTGTAAATCATTTATAAAACCTGCATGTATTCTCATCCCAAAAATATTAGATTTTAAAAGTGGGACTATAACTCACTTTCACAGATTTTTACTTCGTCGAGAAGTAAGACTTGGCCACTGGTTGATTCACGAACCTATAACAATATATACATATATATCAAAGTATGTTCAAAATATATTTACAACACTTTTAATATATTTTGATGTTTTAAGTTTATTAAGTCAGCTGTCCTCGTTAGTAACCTACAACTAGTTGTCCACAGTTAGATGTACAGAAATAAATCGATAAATATTATCTTGAATCAATCCACGACCCAGTGTATACGTATCTCAGTATTGATCACAACTCAAACTATATATATTTTGGAATCAACCTCAACCCTGTATAGCTAACTCCAACATTCACATATAGAGTGTCTATGGTTGTTCCGAAATATATATAGATGTGTCGACATGATAGGTCGAAACATTGTATACGTGTCTATGGTATCTCAAGATTACATAATATATAATACAAGTTGATTAAGTTATGGTTGGAATAGATTTGTTACCAATTTTCACGTAGCTAAAATGAGAAAAATTATCCAATCTTATTTTACCCATAACTTCTTCATTTTAAATCCGTTTTGAGTGAATCAAATTGCTATGGTTTCATATTGAACTCTATTTTATGAATCTAAACAAAAAAAGTATAGGTTTCTAGTCGGAAAAATAAGTTACAAGTTGTTTTTGTAAAGGTAGTCATTTCAGTCGAAAGAACGACGTCTAGATGACCATTTTAGAAAACATACTTCCACTTTGAGTTTAACCATAATTTTTGGATATAGTTTCATGTTCATAATAAAAATCATTTTCTCAGAATAACAACTTTTAAATCAAAGTTTAGCATAGTTTTTAATTAACTAACCCAAAACAGCCCGCGGTGTTACTACGACGGCGTAAATCCGGTTTTACGGTGTTTTTCGTGTTTCCAGGTTTTAAATCATTAAGTTAGCATATCATATAGATATAGAACATGTGTTTAGTTGATTTTAAAAGTCAAGTTAGAAGGATTAACTTTTGTTTGCGAACAAGTTTAGAATTAACTAAACTATGTTCTAGTGATTACAAGTTTAAACCTTCGAAAAAGATAGCTTTATATGTATGAATCGAATGATGTTATGAACATCATTACTACCTTAAGTTCCTTGGATGAACCTACTGGAAAAGAGAAAAATGGATCTAGCTTCAATGGATCCTTGGATGGCTCAAAGTTCTTGAAGCAAAATCATGACACGAAAACAAGTTCAAGTAAGATCATCACTTGAAATAAGATTGTTATAGTTATAGAAATTGAACCAAAGTTTGAATATGATTATTACCTTGTATTAGAATGATAACCTACTGTAAGAAACAAAGATTTCTTGAGGTTGGATGATCACCTTACAAGATTGGAAGTGAGCTAGCAAACTTGAAAGTATTCTTGATTTTATGAAACTAGAACTTTTGGAATTTATGAAGAACACTTAGAACTTGAAGATAGAACTTGAGAGAGTTCAATTAGATGAAGAAAATTGAAGAATGAAAGTGTTTGTAGGTGTTTTTGGTCGTTGGTGTATGGATTAGATATAAAGGATATGTAATTTTGTTTTCATGTAAATAAGTCATGAATGATTACTCATATTTTTGTAATCTTATGAGATATTTCATGCTAGTTGCCAAATGATGGTTCCCACATGTGTTAGGTGACTCACATGGGCTGCTAAGAGCTGATCATTGGAGTGTATATACCAATAGTACATACATCTAAAAGCTGTGTATTGTACGAGTACGAATACGGGTGCATACGAGTAGAATTGTTGATGAAACTGAACGAGAATGTAATTGTAAGCATTTTTGTTAATTAGAAGTATTTTGATAAGTGTATTGAAGTCTTTCAAAAGTGTATAAATACATATTAAAACACTACATGTATATACATTTTAACTGAGTCGTTAAGTCATCGTTAGTCGTTACATGTAAGTGTTGTTTTGAAACCTTTAGGTTAACGATCTTGTTAAATGTTGTTAACCCAATGTTTATAATATCAAAAGAGATTTTAAATTATTATATTATCATGATATTATGATGTACGAATATCTCTTAATATGATATATATACATTAAATGTCGTTACAACGATAAACGTTACATATATGTCCCGTTTCAAAATCATTAAGTTAGTAGTCTTGTTTTTACATATGTAGTTCATTGTTAATATAATTAATGATATGTTTACTTATCATAATATCATGTTAACTATATATATAACCATATATATGTCATCATATAGTTTTTTTTTACAAGTTTTAACGTTCGTGAATCACCGGTCAACTTGGGTGGTCAATTGTCTATATGAAACCTATTTCAATTAATCAAGTCTTAACAAGTTTGATTGCTTAACATGTTGGAAACATTTAATCATGTAAACATCAATCTCAATTAATATATATAAACATGGAAAAGTTCGGGTCACTACATTTTGGTGGTTCAATAGTTGCAGCCATGAAAAAAAACAAGGAAGATGGTGTTTTTGCGTGGTCTTGGGTATGACAGGAAATAGTAAACAGAAGTGGGAGGGAGGATGAGAGAGAATGAGATGTAGAGGTGAAGGATGATGGTTCATGGTTCTAACGAAACAGAAAAATAAACTGCAGCAATTGCATTGGTGGCGGTTGTTTCTAACGATGATGTTGGAATGGTGGCCATATGGTGATCGTGGGTTTCGTCTAAGATTGTAACATAAACAAGGTAGTAGCAGTATACATGATGATAAAAATGGTGGTGGCTTTTTGATTAAAAAAAAAAACGAAAAGGAAAGAAATAAAAAATAAAAAAAAATATTTAACTCGAAGGTGGTAGAGGATGGATAGTAGTGACCGGTGGTATTGTTTATGGTAGTGATGATCTCATGTTGGTTTTGGGTGTTGATTTATCGAAGAAGAAAAAGAAAGAGAGAGGAGAGAAAGAGTGATTGAGATGATGGTAATGGTGGTGGTGAGTGTGGTGTTCGGTGATGGAATCCGGTGGTGGTGGTGATCGAGTGTTGATGAGGGTGGTGAAGATGGTTATGGCTTTGGTTGATAATTGTATAAACAAGAGTTGCAGCAGTGTATAGTGAGCGGTTGCAAGACAAAAACGATCAAAGGCGGTCTAGTAACTTTTGGGTTATGATCGAATAAAATTGTTGTTTTTATGAGATGGTTCTTCGGGTAATTAAAATAGAAACAAACCGGTTAAATGAGGTGCATGTTATTATTGATCTTTAAAGATGTTGAAAAAATGGTTTGTGATATTCATGTTAGATGAGTTGTAGTGTGGTTGGTTTTCAATTAAAGCAGCAAACAAAAGATTCCATGGTGAAGTGGGTGTTGAAATCTATAAGCAAGTATATGCATATGTAAATATAAAGACAAATAGATCTAAAAATTCAGTAAAAGATAATAATAATATATTATAATAATAATTATAATAATATATAATAATAAAACTTTAAATCAACTTTAAATCAACGTGTAAATGATTGAGTACAGTTTAGCCGCCGGATACTATGTCATTTACGGACTGGATTTCGTACCCCGTTGTTAATCAGTGGCAGATAAAAAGGTTTCAGAAACATTCTAAACTTTTAAATTAAATATATTTATTTATTTTAGTCATTATGGTATAAAATTCGATCCTTAATTTGTTAAATAAAAATTACATCAACTGTCCCTCTCAATTCTGGGTAAAATATAAAAAATGTTAAAATTTGATAACTAGATCCTAAATACAATATTACTAAGTCTAAAATTTGTAGAAATCATTTTCGGATTACTGTTTATTTTAAAAAAACATATAAGTTTGAGTTTAGTTTGCTTAATATCAATCAGAACATCGAACGAGTATTACAATCATTTAATATTTTTTTTTACTATACTTTATTTATATATAGTTATGTTGTAAATAATAATTATTATAATATCCTATTTTAATTTTATTAATTTTCAATATCAACAACGTATAATACTTTCAATTATATTTCGAATTATTATTTATATATACATACACACATATCTATTTACAATTAATTGTTCGTGAATCGTCTAGAACAGTCGAAAGGGTAAATGAATTTATGTAAATAGTTCTAAGAATTTTGAGACTCAACACTACAGACTTTGCTTATCGTATCGAAATCATATAAAGATTAAGTTTAAATTTAGTCGAAAATTCCCAGGTCATCACAGTACCTACCCGTTAAAGAAATTTCGTCCCGAAATTTGAGTGAGGTGGTCATGGCTAACAATAAAAATGTTTTCATGACGAATATGAGTTGATAAATAGAGTTTTATCACCATTGAATAATTTGGATAAAACGATTCGATTACTCGAAGCGTACGAGTGAAGCTATCACAAAAGATTGAGATAAGGTAATAGGTATTCGTCTTTACTTTTGACATAGTCCTGGTTGAATTTAGAAAATAAAGTGCGTCTTAACTTTTGACATTGTCTTGGTTGAATTCCGGAATTCAAGGGATTTAAAATTTTTTTTTTTTTTAAATCTATAAGGTTTGATTCTTTGGTGAATAAGGAAATTAAGATCTCTATAATTAAATACAGTGATCTGCCTCGATTACTCTGTCTGATATTTCCATTATAAATTAAACTCCTCCGTCCCATTATTCTCACCATTCCTATACTTTCTTTCTTAGTTCATACATCCAAAAGATTGTGAAAATGCTTAGTTCAGTTCTAATCCCTAATATTTTTCTAATTATCATTTCTATCCTCCTTCTTTTCAATCTTCCACCAAAAAAATCTGTTTACCTTTAATATAACCTTGGGGTGATACTATTCTTAATTATACCGTGTCTTTATATTGCTATTCTTATTAATATCCAAGGTTTGTAATTTATACGTTGTTATCGGGCTTTGTATCTCCCCTTATTTTTCAATGTCCCTATTTCTGTTTCCTATAATCATTGTCATCCACAGTTAATACTCCCTCCTATTTGCTGCGATTTATACTCCAATTTCTATTTTGGAGCTTTGTCCATTCGTTTCTTCTTCTTGCGGTTAGGCATCTCTTGTAATGGTCCAGAATTCGCAGATATAAATTTCAAAATGAACATTGTTAATATTCTAATTAAGGAATGGTAATGGCACGATCTTGATTGGTTAAATTACCAGAATACCCTGGAAAAGACCGAATCATCAAGAAATATTTTCTTGATATTTTAGAGGTTTAAATAGAATACAAGAGTCGTGTAACATGGCACATGATGACGTTAGAGCCTGTGAATCATCACGTTTCATTAGAAACTCAGCATGACTTACTGTAATATAATCACGTTGATCAAGTGTCATTATATTATACTAATTCATGCATCAGTTCCCAACATTACTTCAATAACATTCATATTTTAAGCTCGAAAGTTTACAGAATATAGAAACTAACAGTTTCTATATGATGTAATACTGATAGCACGAAGAGATTAATGATTTCAGATAAGAATAGTTATAAAAATATCTCCAGAAATATGGAGGATATTTATAATGAGAGATACGATAATATCTCGGAATATCTAAGATCAGAGGATGATAGAAACTATTGTCTGCAAGGGTTTAGAGTAAGGAGCGAGATATTCACTAAAGACTTTAGCAGACATTGAATCATTTGAATTCTTTGAAGTCAAACTTATTCTTTGTGATTTGTCCACGGCTTTCTTCATAGTTTCGCATAATTTGCTTTTCGGTACTAAATTTTCTATTGAATGTTTCCAATATAATGATAAACAGGAAGCACGAAGAGGTATAAAATTTTAGACGAGAATATTCATGAAAATATCCTCAGAAATATCGAAGATATTGATGATGATATTTTGGAATTTCTAAGTTCGATGGTTGATGGAGAAATATTTTCCGCAAGATTTTAACATGACTTCGGAGCGAGATATTCTCTAAAGATTTTAACGGATCCAGAATTATCTGGATTCTTTGAATATAGGGTATGGTCCTTGTATTTGTCCTTGGTCTCCTTCATGGTTAACTCTATCCGTTTTTCAGTTCCAACGTTTCTGAGCTTTTCCTACATATTATTCTTTATCATCAAACTTCCGACGACTAAGGTCGTTTACGGTTGCCTACAGTTTCTGCTGCTTCATTCAGCTTTTTCAACATTCAGAGTATCGATTCGTAAACTGGGTGCCTTTTCAAAATTTCAGAATTGAAGATCGTAATTCTAGGAGATAATTGTTATATGTATACATATAACTATTGATGTAGAAATGCTACGAGATTCGAAATACTGATTGCTAATTCCCGGTAATTGGTATGGCAATTATTGTTACAGGGTATAGATGAATACAAGATGGGATTTCAATGAATATAATGATTTTTTTTCAGATAGTCCAAATTCATTGAAGTTGCTGATAATTTTACTGCTAATGTGGTGAAATATAAACGGTTCTCCGGTAACGATGACGATAGGCAAACTTATATATTGAGGTTATAATAAGGCTAATTCGAATGGAAGTTGAAGTTGATTTGTTGAAGCTGTGATAAAATTGGCTAATTTGTAAAAAGAGTTGCAATGTTATTTTCGGTAATAACAATGCCAAAGGAACTAACACAGACACGTGTTAAACTTTTACTTAGGGTCCGGGAGTTTTCAGGTGCATAACTATATGCATCAATCTTTTCTTCCGTAGATGAAGTGCGGTTGGTTCATCCTTTAAATTGAGGTGTTTTCAAGAATCATAAAAGGTTTGAAAGCAGATTAAAATTATCAAGATACAAATGGCGTTTAAGATGAAATCAAGTGGCAACTTGAAGAATTATTTAGTTTCATATATTATACTCAGTATTTTAATTCATTTTAATTATCCAATATTATTCGTCCACAGTCGATAGTCCACAGTTAATAGTCCAATAATTCATATATAGTTTAATATATAATATTCGAATTGATTAATACTTATCGTGACCCGTGTACATGTCTCAGACTCGATCACAGCTCAAAATATATATATTATTATAGAATCAACCTCAACCCTGTATAGCAAACTCGATCATTATAGCATATAGAGTGTCTATGGTTATTCCAAATAATATATATATATATATATATATATATATATATATATATATATATATATATATATATATATATATATATATATATATATATATATATATATATATATATATATATATATATATATATATATGCGTCGATATGATATGTCAAAACCTTGTATACATGTCCCGATATTTAAAGTGCGTAAAAATAAATAACAGAAATTAAATGACGATAAATAAAATTGCGAGAATGTAAATTGCGATAATTAAATTGCGATAAATAAAATGTAATCAGTTAGCTAGGAACAATTATCTAGGAACAGTTAGGGTGGATTCTTAACAAAATTCCTCATAGTTAATTTGTTTGTTTCTAATAAATTTTATTTTGTCCAATATTTTCTTCATTATGCCACTTATTGGATTCTAAAAAGTCAAAATCCAAATATGAAATTGAATGAAAATGGTTATTTTGTGGTGAACAGATTCATATATCGGTGAATATAAGTAGGATAGTAAGTGACTGTTGAATCAGCTTCGAAGAATGTACAGTGTAACTTATTAATGTGAAATCTGAATATTCCTCGGGTATTACCTACCCGTAAAAATATTTTCACCATTAACAGTTTGTACGAAAGAATTTTTAATTACAATCTTTATGAAAACATATATACATATATATTTTCTCCAGATGTAATCATGGTTTCATTGAGTTAATATGATATTAAACTCATTTGATTTACCGTTAGAACTAGAATACATAATCTCTAAAACATTTAGAGATTACTTAATTGCCAAGAAGAACGAAGATAATTGATATAGAACGATACGTAGAACGATGATTATGTTCGGGTACCGATTGTGATGTTGCGGTGTGAGATGTTGAACTTAGGTTTTTGGTGGTACTGGTATTGATGTTGGTGGTACTGTTGGTGCCGTTGATGTTGCTGAAGCTGGTACGTTTTGCACCATATATTTTTTTTCAAGGCTACAACTCGGGTGCATAGTTCGTTGACTTATTACTCCGAGATGATTGTCGATAAGAACGGGTGAATGAATAAGGTTTAGAATCTGAGTTATGATTTAGTCATGGCGAGATATTTGGGAAATGAGAGTGAAAATGGTGTTACGAACATGTTCGCCGGTATGTGCTTCAGGTTCTTCATCAAGAGGTGAATTTGGTTAGTGGAAGGAATCTCCTTCTGAGCGTCTCCATTGATTAAGTCGACTATGAACCCATCAGATGAATTGGGGATGGATGATTGGTTGACTCATTCTGGTGACACTGCTTTCGGAGCTTAGGTGAAACTCCATATCGGCATAGCTGTCGAAATCCGAGGAATTCGAACTGGTTGAGGGATTCATCTCGTACGATCAGATGAAGGATTTTTGATAAGAAATAGATTATAGGATATAGATTAGTACCCTGCAATACATAATTTACATATGCATATATAATATCAAAATCCCATAAGTTACGGAGGAATCTACGGAAGCTGTCAGGCAAAGGTAACAATAACAGATACACTAAGATATGAATTTATCTATACACTGTCTATGCAATAGAGGCAGTAAGACGTGTCTAGACTTTAAGGATGATAAGCAAATAATTTTCGACACTAAATGACAAGCAAAACTTTTGACATGCAGACACGGTCGAAGTCCAGACCCACTAATGTATCTAAACAACTATCAGTTAGACACACTAATGCAAGACTTGGTTCGCTAAGACCACCGCTCTGATACCAACTGAAACACCCCATCCTAATCCATATGGACGAAGTCCACATCGATTATAAACGATTCATAATAGTTGGTTACATCGCGAGGTACTTGACCTCTATATGATACATTTTACAAACATTGCATTCGTTTTTAAAAGACGAACTTTTATTTCATCGAAAGTTAACAGCATGCATACCATTTCACAATATATCCAACTATAAATGACTTAATAATAATCTTGATGAACTCAAAGACTCGAATGCAATGTCTTTTGAAATATGCCATGAATGACTCCAAGTAATATCTCTAAAATGAGCAAATGCACAGCGGAAGATTTCTTTCATACCTGAGAATAAACATGCTTTCAAGTGTCAATCAAAAGGTTGGTGAGTTCATTAGTTTAGCATAAATAATCATTTCATAATTTTAATAGACCACAAGATTTCATATTTCCATTTCTCATAAACATACATCCCATGCATAGAGACAAAAATATCATTCATATGGATTGAACACCTGGTAACTGACATTCACAATATACATATAAGAATATCCCCATCATTCCGGGATTCTCCTTCGGACATGATATAAATTTTGAAGTACTAAAGCATCCGGTACTTTGGATGGGGCTTGTTGGGCCCGATAGATCTATCTTTAGGATTCACGTCAATTAGGGTGTCTGTTCCCTAATTCTTAGATTACCAGACTATATAGGGGCATATTCAATTCGATCATTCAAACATACAATGTAGTTTCGATTACTTGTGTCTATTTCGTAAAACATTTATAAAAGCAACGCATGTATTCTCAGTCCCAAAAATATATATTGCAAAAGCATTTAAAAAGGGAACAAATGAAACTCACGCATGTAAATATTGTAAAACAGTTGATAAAGCATTTATATGTATTCTCAGCCCAAAAACGTAAAGAGTAAAATGTAGTGACCCGAACTTTTCCATGTTTATATATATATTAAATGAAATTGTTATTTTACATGATTAAGTGTTTCCAACATGTTAAGCAATCAAACTTGTTAAGACTTGATTAATTGAAATAGGTTTCATATAGACAATTGACCACCCAAGTTGACCGGTGATTCACGAACGTTAAAACTTGTAAAAACTATATGATGACATATATATGGATATATATATATATATATATATATATATATATATATATATATATATATATATATATATATATATATATATATATATATATATAGTTAAAATGATATTATGATAAGTAAACATATCATTAAGTATATCAACAATGAACTACATATGTAAAAACAAGACTACTAACTTAATGATTTTGAAACGAGACATATATGTAACGATTATCGTTGTAACGACATTTAATGTATATATATATATATCATATTAAGAGATATTTATACATCATAATATAATGATAATATAATAATTTAAAATCTCATTTGATATTATAAACATTGGGTTAACAACACTTAACAAGATCGCTAACCTAAAGGTTTCAAAACAACACTTACATGTAACGACTAACGATGACTTAACGACTCAGTTAAAATGTATATACATGTAGTGTTTTAATATGTATTCATAAACTTTTGAAAGACTTCAAGACACTTATCAAAATACTTCTACTTAACAAAAATGCTTACAATTACATCCTCGTTCAGTTTCATCAACAATTCTACTCGTATGCACCCGTATTCGTACTCGTACAATACACAGCTTTTAGATGTATGTACTATTGGTATATACACTCCAATGATCAGCTCTTAGTAGCCCATGTGAGTCACCTAACACATGTGGGAACCATCATTTGGCAACTAGCATGAAATATCTCATAAAATTACAAAAATATGAGTAATCATTCATGACTTATTTACATGAAAATAAAATTACATATCCTTTATATCTAATCTATACACCAACGACCAAAAACACCTACAAATACTTTCAATCTTCAATTTTCTTCATCTAATTAATCTCTCTCAAGTTCTATCTTCAAGTTCTAAGTGTTCTTCATAAATTCCAAAAGTTCTAGTTTCATAAAATCAAGAATACTTCCAAGATTGCAAGTTTACTTCCAAGTTTTCTAAATCCATTCCAAGTAATCATCCAAGATCAAGAAACCTTTGTTACTTACAGTAGGTTATCTTTCTAATACAAGGTAATAATCATATTCAAACTTTAATTCAATTTCTATAACTATAACAATCTTATTTCGAGTGGAAATCTTACTTGAAATTGTTTTCGTGTCATGATTCTGCTTCAAGAACTTTCAAGCCATCCAAGGATCATTTGAAGCTAGATCCATTTTTCTCATTTCCAGTAGGTTTATCCAAGAAACTTGAGATAGTAATGATGTTCATAACATCATTCAATTCATACATAAAAAGCTGTCTTATTCAACGTTATAAACTTGTAATCACTAGAACATAGTTTAGTTAATTCTAAACTTGTTCGCAAATAAAGTTAATCCTTCTAACTAGACTTTTAAAATCAACTAAACACATGTTCTATATCTATATGATATGCTAACTTAATGATTTAAAACCCGGAAACACGATAAACACCATAAAACTGGATATACGCTGTCGTAGTAAAACCGGGGGCTGTTTTGGTTGGGATAATTAAAAGCTAAGAAGAACTTTGATTTAAAAGCTATACTTCTGGAAAAATGATTTTTCTTATGAACATGAAACTATATCCAAAAATCATCGTTAAACTCAAAGTGAAAGTATGTTTTTCAAAATGGTCATCAAGATGTCGTTCTTTCGACGGAAATGACTACCTCTTTCAAAAACGACTTGTAACTTGTATTTCTGACTATAAACTTATACTTTTTCTGTTTATATTCAAAACGTTAAGTTCAATACGAAATCGTGGCCACTGGAATCACTCAAAACGGATTAGAAACGAAGAAATGGCGAGTAAAACAAGATTGATAAAAACTACTCATTTTACCTACGTGAAAGTTAGTAATAAATCTATTCCAACCATAACCTAATCAACTTATATTGTATATTATGTAATCTTGAGATACCATAGACACGTATACAATGTTTTGACCTATCATGTCGACCCATCTATATATATATTGCGGAACAACCATAGACACTCTATATGTGAATGTTGGAGTTAGCTATATAGGGTTGAGGTTGATTCCAAAATATATATATATAGTTTGAGTTGTGATCAATACTGAGATACGTATACACTGGGTCGTAGATTGATTCAAGATAATATTTATCGATTTATTTCTGTACATCTAACTGTGGACAACTAGTTGTAGGTTACTAACGAGGACAGCTGACTTAATAAACTTAAAACATCAAAATGTATTAAAAGTGTTGTAAATATATTTTGAACATACTTTGATATATATGTATATATTGTTATAGGTTCGTGAATCAACCAGTGGCCAAGTCTTACTTCCTGACGAAGTAAAAATCTGTGAAAGTGAGTTATAGTCCCACTTTTAAAATCTAATATTTTTGGGATGAGAATACATGCAGGTTTTATAAATGATTTACAAAATAGACACAAGTACGTGAAACTACATTCTTTGGTTGAATTATTGAAATCGAATATGCCCCTTTTTATTAAGTCTGGTAATCTAAGAATTAGGGAACAGACACCCTAATTGACGCGAATCCTAAAGATAGATCTATTGGGCCTAACAAACCCCATCCAAAGTACCGGATGCTTTAGTACTTCGAAATTTATATCATATCCGAAGGGTGTCCCGGAATGATGGGGATATTCTTATATATGCATCTTGTTAATGTCGGTTACCAGGTGTTCACCATATGAATGATTTTTATCTCTATGTATGGGATGTGTATTGAAATATGAAATCTTGTGGTCTATTGTTACGATTTCATATATATAGGTTAAACCTATAACTCACCAACATTTTTGTTGACGTTTAAAGCATGTTTATTCTCAGGTGAATACTAAGAGCTTCCGCAGTTGCATACTAAAATAAGGACAAGATTTGGAGTCCATGATTGTATGATATTGTGTAAAAACTGCATTCAAGAAACTTATTTCGTTGTAACATATTTGTATTGTAAACCATTATGTAATGGTCGCGTGTAAACAGGATATTTTAGATTATCATTATTTGATAATCTACGTAAAGCTTTTTAAACCTTTATTGATGAAATAAAGGTTATGGTTTGTTTTAAAATGAATGCAGTCTTTGAAAAACGTCTCATATAGAGGTCAAAACCTCGCAACGAAATCAATTAATATGGAACGTTTTTAATCAATAAGAACGGGACATTTCAGTTGGTATCCGAGCGTTGGTCTTAGAGAACCAGAATTTTGCATTAGTGTGTCTTATCGAGTTTGTTAGGATGCATTAGTGAGTCTGGACTTCGACCGTGTTTACTTGAAAAATGATTGCTTAACAAATTTTTTTAGAAACTATATATTTTTAACATGTGAATATTATGTGATATATTAATCTCTTAACGTGTTTGATATTATGTGATAGATGTCTACCTCTAGAACAAGTCCCATTGACTCAACTAATAATAATGAAGAGTCAAATGTAAATTGGAATGATTCGTGGACTGATTCACAAGTTCCCGAAGAGGAACCGGAAGAAGAGTCGGAACCGGAAGAAGAATCGGAAACGGAAGAAGAATCGGAACCGGAAGAAGAAATAGAACCAGTGGGGGAAATAATAAAACGGTTAAGTAAAAGAAAATCCTCAACCAACCGACCAAGGTTAATTATGGTCAATGGTATTTTCGCCAAGGAAGCAAAATATTGGGAGGATTACCAATTCTCTGATGAATCGGATTCCGACGAGAATTCCGATGATGTTATAGAAATTACCCCAACTGAATTTAAAAAGGCAAAAGAAAATAATAAGGGAAAGGGCATAAAAATAGAGAAATCTAATTCCAACCCCGATGAATCTTATATGTATCGTCAACCCCCGAAGTCCTTAAGTTGTAACAATGACCCGGGAACCTCTAAACCACCAGGTTTTTCTAAACCGTTGTGGAAAACGACAGCTAGTATTAGGGGAACATCATATATCCCTAGAAACTTGGCAAAATGAACCAAAACCGAAGAAGAAGAAACGAGCGAGTCGGAATAAGATAGTTGTATTCATGTGGTGTAATATATGTAATATACTGTGCTTATGCTTTATGATATATGCAAAAATTGCTTGTATTAATAAGTATTTTTTTTATGAATCTAACTCTTGTCTATTTTACAGTATAAAAACACAAAATGGATAGACAACCCAATATTTTAAGAGACCTACCCGGAGACATGATTGATGAAATCTTGTCTAGAGTCGGTCAGAATTTCTCGGCACAACTATTTAAGGCGAGATCAGTTTGTAAGACATTCGAAGAACGTTCCAAGAATGCCTTGGTTTATAAAAGGCTTTCGTTCGAAAGATGGGGGATATCACATTGGGAAATCCATAAGTTACGATGTGTTTACTTTGACGCATATATTGCGGGGAACCCAAATGCTATTTTACGCAACGGGTTAAGAAATTATTTTGACTCAATATATCCGAATATAGGACTTCGTGATTTAGAAAAAGCGGCTAACATGCAACATAAAGAAGCATGTTATGCTTACGGGTTAGTAATGTTCGCTTCTCACCAAAGTGAGAACAAGAACATCGGGCTACAACTATTAAACAAAACATTTCCACAAGTAACGAACTCAGTAGTTGGGGTGAGAAACAAGGTTTTTAGATTGTTACGGGACTGTTGGACATTACGTAACCCTCGTCCCTTTGACGACGTTACAATACGATGTCTTATCAACGGCCATAATGATTATGTTCCACAAGACCAAGGATGGGAAGTAGTCCTAGTAAAACCAGAATGCATGACTTGTTTCTGGACGTATGAATTACGTGTCTTTATTGCCTTTGCTGAACGACTTGTGTACTAGCTATAATTATCTTCACAACTATCTTGTATCAAAGTTATTGTGTGCTATATTTCATGCTTTATGTAAAATAAGCGGTATTGTAAGTTTGTAAAATATTGTATAAAAGTTTGAACGCGAAATATTATTATAATCAGTTTTTCATATAGAATTGTAGTAGTTGAATTGTATATTAGCTAGTAAGTATGAACTTAACGGTTAGGTACTACCCGAATTTAAACTTATAAAACGCTAATATGAAGAAAAAGCTTTTATAAATGAGTTCATATTATGCTACGAAATACTATTAACTACTCTTAATATTCTGTATGATTAACTTGTTCCATTTGACTATTTTGAAGAAAATGGCACCGACTACTCGACACACCGTGAATATGAATGAAGAGGAATTCCGTACTTTTCTAGCTTCAAACATAGCCGCAGTACAGGCTGCGCTACATACCAACAATAACCTTGGATCTAGCAGTACAGGAAATCGTGTAGGATGCACCTACAAAGAATTCACTACCTGCAAACCTTTAGAATTTGATGGAACCGAAGGACCAATCGGATTGAAACGGTGGACCGAGAAGGTCGAATCGGTGTTTTCCATAAGTAAGTGTACTGAAGAGGAAAAAGTGAAGTATGCTACGCATACCTTCACAGGATCTGCGTTAACATGGTGGAATACCTATCTAGAGCAAGTGGGACAAGATGATGCTTATGCACTACCGTGGTCAGCATTCAAGCACTTGATGAACGAGAAGTACCGTCCCAGAACCGAGGTCAATAAGCTCAAGACAGAACTTAGAGGGTTACGAACCCAAGGATTTGATATTACCACATACGAAAGACGATTCACAGAATTGTGCCTATTGTGTCCGGGAGCGTTCGAAGATGAGGAAGAGAAGATCGACGCGTTTGTGAAAGGATTACCGGAAAGAATCCAAGAAGATATAAGTTCACACGAGCCCGCCTCCATATAACAAGCATGTAAAATGGCTCACAAACTAGTGAACCAGATTGAAAAAAGAATTAAAGAACAGACTAATGAAGAGGCCAATGTGAAGCAAGTCAAAAGAAAGTGGGAGGAAAACGGTGATAAGAATCACCAATACAACAACAACAACAACAATTACAACAATAATCGCAACAACTATCCCAACAATCGCAACATCAATCGCAACTACAACAAACGGCCCAACAACAACAACAACAACAACAACAACAACAACAACAACAACAATAACAACAACAGCATCAACTACAACAATCATCCCAACAACAATAATAACCGCAACAATAACAACAACAATCAGAAGCAGCTATGCCAAAGGTGTAAAAAGTATCACTCGGGGTTCTGCACCAAATTTTGCAACAAGTGTAAAAGAAATAGTCATAGCGCGGCGAAGTGTGAGGTCTACGGACCAGGGGTTAACAGAACGAAAGGAACAAATGGTGTCGGAACGAGTAATGGCGGAGCAAGTAGTGTCGGAGCAAGTTATGTCAAAGTAGTTTGTTATAAACGTGGAAAATCGGGCCACATTATTAGAAATTGCCCGAACCAGGAGAACACGAATGGACAAGGCCGCGGAAGAGTTTTCAATATAAATGCGGCAGAGGCACAGGAAGACCCGGAGCTTGTTATGGGTACGTTTCTTATTGACAATAAATCTGCTTACGTTTTATTTGATTCGGGTGCGGATAGAAGCTATATGAGTAGAGATTTTTGTGCTAAATTAAGTTGTCCATTGAAGCCTTTGGATAGTAAATTTTTACTCGAATTAGCAAATGGTAAATTAATTTCAGCAGATAATATATGTCAGAATCGAGAAATTAAACTGGTTAGCGAAACATTTAAGATTGACTTGATACCAGTAGAGTTAGGGAGTTTGGATGTGATAATCGGTATGGACTGGTTGAAAGAAGTGAAAGCAGAGATCGTTTGTTACAAAAATGCAATTCTCATTATACGGGAAAAAGGAAAACCCTTAATGGTGTACGGAGAAAAGGGCAACACGAAGCTACATCTTGTTAGTAATTTGAAGGCACAAAAACTAATAAGAAAAGGTTGCTATGCTGTTCTAGCACACGTCGAGAAAGTACAAACTGAAGAAAAGAGCATCAATGATGTTCCCGTCGCAAAAGAATTTCCCGATGTATTTCCGAAAGAATTACCGGGATTACCCCCACATCGATACGTTGAATTTCAAATAGATCTTGTACCAGGAGCTGCACCAATAGCTCGTGCTCCTTACAGACTCGCACCCAGCGAGATGAAAGAACTGCAAAGCCAATTATAAGAACTTTTAGAGCGTGGTTTCATTCGACCAAGCACATCACCGTGGGGAGCTCCTGTTTTGTTTGTCAAGAAGAAAGATGGTACATTCAGGTTGTGTATCGACTACCGAGAGTTGGACAAACTTACCATCAAGAACCGCTACCCACTGCCGAGAATTGATGACTTATTTGATCAACTACAAGGCTCGTCTGTTTATTCAAAGATTGACTTACGTTCCGGGTATCATCAAATGCGGGTGAAAGAAGATGATATTCCAAAGACTGCTTTCAGAGCACGTTACGGTCATTACGAGTTTATGGTCATGCCATTTGGTTTAACTAATGCACCAGCTGTGTTCATGGACCTTATGAACCGAGTGTGTGGACCATACCTTGACAAGTTTGTCATTGTTTTCATTGATGACTTACTTATTTACTCAAAGAATGACCAAGAACACGGTGAACATTTGAGAAAGGTGTTAGAAGTATTGAGGAAGGAAGAATTGTACGCTAAGTTTTCAAAGTGTGCATTTTGATTGGAAGAGGTTCAATTCCTCGGTCACATAGTGAACAAAGAAGGTATTAAGGTGGATCCGGCAAAGATATAAACTGTTGAAAAGTGGGAAACCCCAAAAACTCCGAAACACATAAGCCAGTTTTTAGGACTAGCTGGTTACTACAGAAGGTTCATCCAAGACTTTTCCAGAATAGCAAAACCCTTGACTGCATTAATGCATAAAGGGAAGAAATTTGAATGGAAGGATGAACAAGAGAAAGCGTTTCAGTTATTGAAGAAAAAGCTAACTACGGCACCTATATTGTCATTGCCTGAAGGGAATGATGATTTTGTGATTTATTGTGACGCATCAAAGCAAGGTCTCGATTGTGTATTAATGCAACGAACGAAGGTGATTGCTTATGCGTCTAGATAATTGAAAATTCACGAACAAAATTATACGACGCATGATTTGGAATTAGGCGCGGTTGTTTTTGCATTAAAGACTTGGAGGCACTACTTATATGGGGTCAAAAGTATTATATATACCGACCACAAAAGTCTTCAACACATATTTAATCAGAAACAACTTAATATGAGGCAGCGTAGGTGGATTGAATTGTTGAATGATTACGACTTTGAGATTCATTATCACCCGGGGAAGGCAAATATGGTAGCTGACGCCTTGAGCAGGAAGGACAGAGAACCCATTCGAGTAAAATCTATGAATATAATGATTCACAATAACCTTAATACTCAAATAAAGGAGGCGCAACAAGGAGTTTTAAAAGTGGAAAATTTAAAGGATGAAATACCCAAAGGATCGGAGAAGCATCTTAATATTCGGGAAGACGGAACCCGGTATAGGGCTGAAAGGATTTGGGTACCAAAATTTGGAGATATGAGAGAAATGGTACTTAGAGAAGCTCATAAAACCAGATACTCAATACATCCTGGAACGGGGAAGATGTACAAGGATCTCAAGAAACATTTTTGGTGGCCGGGTATGAAAGCCGATGTTGCTAAATACGTATGAGAATGTTTGACGTGTTCTAAGGTCAAAGCTGAGCATCAGAAACCATCAGGTCTACTTCAACAAGCCGAAATCCCGGAATGGAAATGGGAAAACATTACCATGGATTTCATCACTAAATTGCCAAGGACTGCAAGTGGTTTTGATACTATTTGGGTAATAGTTGATCGTCTCACCAAATCAGCACACTTCTTGCCAATAAGAGAAGATGACAAGATGGAGAAGTTAGCACGACTGTATTTGAAGGAAGTCGTCTCCAGACATGGAATACCAATCTCTATTATCTCTGATAGGGATGGCAAATTTATTTCAAGATTCTGGCAGACATTACAGCAAGCATTAGGAACTCGTCTAGACATGAGTACTACCTATCATCCACAAACTGATGGGCAGAGCGAAAGGACGATACAAATGCTTGAAGACATGCTACGAGCATGTGTTATTGATTTTGGAAACAGTTGGGATCGACATCTACCGTTAGCAGAATTTTCCTACAACAACAGCTACCATTCAAGCATTGAGATGGCGCCGTTTGAAGCACTTTATGGTAGAAAGTGCAGGTCTCCGATTTGTTGGAGTGAAGTGGGGGATAGACAGATTACGGGTCCGGAGATAATACAAGAAACTACTGAGAAGATCATCCAAATTCAACAACGGTTGAAAACCGCCCAAAGTCGACAAAAGAGCTGCGCTGACATTAAAAGAAAAGATATAGAATTTGAAATTGGAGAGATGGTCATGCTTAAAGTTGCACCTTAGAAAGGCGTTGTTCGATTTGATAAACGAGGGAAATTAAATCCAAGGTATATTGGACCATTCAAGATTATTGATCGTGTCGGACCAGTAGCTTACCGACTTGAGTTACCTCAACAACTCGCGGCTGTACATAACACTTTCCACGTCTCGAATTTGAAGAAATTTTTTGCTAAAGAAGATCTCACTATTCCGTTAGATGAAATCCAAATCAACGAAAAACTTCAATTCATCAAAGAACCCGTCGAAATAATGGATCGTGAGGTTAAAAGACTTAAGCAAAACAAGATACCAATTGTTAAGGTTCGATGGAATGCTCGTAGAGGACCCGAGTTCACCTGGGAACGACAAGATCAGATGAAGAAGAAATACCCGCATTTATTTCCAGAAGATACGTCAACACCTCCAACTGCTTAAAATTTCGGGACGAAATTTATTTAACGGGTAGGTACTGTAGTGACCCGAACTTTTCCATGTTTATATATATATTAAATGAAATTGTTATTTTACATGATTAATTGTTTCCAACATGTTAAGCAATCAAACTTGTTAAGACTTGATTAATTGAAATAGGTTTCATATAGACAATTGACCACCCAAGTTGACCGGTGATTCACGAACGTTAAAACTTGTAAAAACTAAATGATGACATATATATGGATATATATATAGTTAACATGATATTATGATAAGTAAACATATCATTAAGTATATCAACAATGAACTACATATGTAAAAACAAGACTACTAACTTAATGATTTTGAAACGAGACATATATGTAACGATTATCGTTGTAACGACATTTAATGTATATATATATCATATTAAGAGATATTTATACATCATAATATCATGATAATAATTTAAAATCTCATTTGATATTATAAACATTGGGTCAACAACACTTAACAAGATCGTTAACCTAATGGTTTCAAAACAACACTTACATGTAACGATTAACGATGACTTAACGACTCAGTTAAAATGTATATACATGTAGTGTTTTAATATGTATTCATACACTTTTGAAAGACTTCAAGACACTTATCAAAATACTTCTACTTAACAAAAATGCTTACAATTACATCCTCGTTCAGTTTCATCAACAATTCTACTCGTATGCACCCGTATTCGTACTCGTACAATACACAGCTTTTAGATGTATGTACTATTGGTATATACACTCTAATGATCAGCTCTTAGCAGCCCATGTGAGTCACCTAACACATGTGGGAACCATCATTTGGAAACTAGAATGAAATATCTCATAAAATTACAAAAATATGAGTAATCATTCATGACTTATTTACATGAAAACAAAATTACATATCCTTTATATCTAATCCATACACCAACGACTAAAAATACCTACAAACACTTTCAATCTTCAATTTTCTTCATCTAATTGATCTCTCTCAAGTTCTATCTTCAAGTTCTAAGTGTTCTTCATAAATTCCAAAAGTTCTAGTTTCATAAAATCAAGAATACTTCCAAGATTGCAAGTTTACTTCCAAGTTTTCTAAATCCATTCCAAGTAATCATCCAAGATCAAGAAACCTTTGTTACTTACAGTAGGTTATATTTCTAATACAAGGTAATAATCATATTCAAACTTTAATTCAATTTCTATAACTATAACAATCTTATTTCGAGTGGAAATCTTACTTGAAATTGTTTTCGTGTCATGATTCTGCTTCAAGAACTTTCAAGCCATCCAAGGATACTTTGAAGCTAGATCCATTTTTCTCATTTACAGTAGGTTTATCCAAGGAACTTGAGGTAGTAATGATGTTCATAACATCATTCGATTCATACATAAAAAGCTGTCTTATTCAACGTTATAAACTTGTAATCACTAGAACATAGTTTAGTTAATTCTAAACTTGTTCGCAAATAAAGTTAATCCTTCTAACTAGACTTTTAAAATCAACTAAACACATGTTCTATATCTATATGATATGCTAACTTAATGATTTAAAACCCGGAAACACGATAAACACCATAAAACTGGATATACGCCGTCGTAGTAAAACCGGGGGCTGTTTTGGTTGGGATAATTAAAAGCTAAGAAGAACTTTGATTTAAAAGCTATACTTCTGGAAAAATGATTTTTCTTATGAACATGAAACTATATCCAAAAATCATGGTTAAACTCAAAGTGAAAGTATGTTTTTCAAAATGGTCATCAAGATGTCGTTCTTTCGACGGAAATGACTACCTCTTTCAAAAACGACTTGTAACTTGTATTTCCGACTATAAACTTATACATTTTCTGTTTAGATTCATAAAGTTAAGTTCAAACACTGGAATCACTCAAAACGGATTAGAAACAAAGAAATGGCGAGTAAAACAAGATTGATAAAAACTACTCATTTTACCTACGTGAAAGTTAGTAATAAATCTATTCCAACCATAACCTAATCAACTTATATTGTATATTATGTAATCTTGAGATACCATAGATACGTATACAATGTTTCGACCTATCATGTCGACCCATCTATATATATATTGCGGAACAACCATAGACACTCTATATGTGAATGTTGGAGTTAGCTATACAGGGTTGAGGTTGATTCCAAAATATATATATAGTTTGATTTGTGATCAATACTGAGATACGTATACACTGGGTCGTAGATTGATTCAAGATAATATTTATCGATTTATTTCTGTACATCTAACTGTGGACAACTAGTTATAGGTTACTAACGAGGACAGCTGACTTAATAAACTTAAAACATCAAAATGTATTAAAAGTGTTGTAAATATATTTTGAACATACTTTGATATATATGTATATATTGTTATAGGTTCGTGAATCAACCAGTGGCCAAGTCTTACTTCTCGACGAAGTAAAAATCTGTGAAAGTGAGTTATAGTCCCACTTTTAAAATCTAATATTTTTGGGATGAGAATACATGCAGGTTTTATAAATGATTTACAAAATAGACACAAGTACGTGAAACTACATTCTATGGTTGAATTATTGAAATCGAATATGCCCCTTTTTATTAAGTCTGGTAATCTAAGAATTAGGGAACAGACACCCTAATTGACGCGAATCCTAAAGATAGATCTATTGGGCCTAACAAACCTCATCCAAAGTACCGGATGCTTTAGTACTTCGAAATTTATATCATATCCGAAGGGTGTCCCGGAATGATGGGGATATTCTTATATATGCATCTTGTAAATGTCGGTTACCAGGTGTTCACCATATGAATGATTTTTATGTCTATGTATGGGATGTGTATTGAAATATGAAATCTTGTGGTCTATTGTTACGATTTGATATATATAGGTTAAACCTATAACTCACCAACATTTTTGTTGACGTTTAAAGCATGTTTATTCTCAGGTGAATACTAAGAGCTTCCACTGTTGCATACTAAAATAAGGACAAGATTTGGAGTCCATGATTGCATGATATTGTGTAAAAACTGCATTCAAGAAACTTATTTCGTTGTAACATATTTGTATTGTAAACCATTATGTAATGGTCGCGTGTAAACAGGATATTTTAGATTATCATTATTTGATAATCTACGTAAAGCTTTTTAAACCTTTATTGATGAAATAAAGGTTATGGTTTGTTTTAAAATTAATGCAGTCTTTGAAAAACGTCTCATATAGAGGTCAAAATCTCGCAACGAAATCAATTAATATGGAACGTTTTTACTCAATAAGAACGGGACATTTCATAAAAAGGGCAAATGAAACTCACCATGCTGTATTTTATAGTGAAAATACATATAACGACATTGAACAAGTGTAGGGTTGGCCTCGGATTCACGAACCTATATCATTTATATATATATATTAACACATATAATGGAAATCGAATAAATTTAGGTACTATTATTAATTGTTATTTTAGTTATTCGTACGTTTCATTAATAAAGAAATTAACTATATTTATTTTTATATACATAGAATAGATAATTAATATTTATTACAAAAATATAGTTATGTTTTATGTTAATAATATATTTTTATATAGAAAATCTTTATTTGATATATAAATAATACTAATAATAATAATGACAAAAATAATAATATTAGTGTTAGAAATAATAATAAAAATGATAATAATAATAATAATAATAATAATAATAATAAAAATGATAAAATTAATAATAATAATAATAATAATAATAATAATAATAATAATAATAATAATAATAATAATAATAATAATAATAATAATAATAATAATAATAATAATAAAAAGGTATACCCTTAAAAATCTTCTCTAAAAAGAATTGCCCATGCTGGGACTCGAACCCGCGACCTCTCGCTACCTCGACACCCACACAAACCATCCAGCTGATCACGCATTTCTGTTTTTAATCTCAAACTATTTCTTTTAATCCCGTTATCCGTTTCAATCTTTTCCTTCTTTCTAAAACTAATCGTCCTAAGTTCTTGAGCCCAACAAGAAGTCCATAAATCCCTTTATGTATTAACAGATCACGGCCCACTATCCTAAGCCCAACCATTTTCGTTGTATTAACATAATTATATCAGACAGCCCTTCAGCGATTGAATGGAGCATGAATTTCGGTTATTAATAGGGAAGGAAGTAATAAGGAAAATGGGTGTTTGAATAAAATAACATAGCAACTATCACTTCTTGTGCTTGATTCGATCCACTACTGGAAACACAAAAAAAAAATAGAAGGTCTACATGTTTCCCACTCTATCATTACTTTTTATATTCATTAATAACTTTATTCCTATTCTATCATCTTCATCATTGGAACTGAAACAGAAGGGAATAGGATTAGACGGGATAGCAGCTGCAAGCAGAAGTTAAGGATTTTGGTGGTTCAATAGTTGCAGCCGTGAAAAGAAACAAGGAAGATGGTGTTTTTGCGTGGTCTTGGGTATGACAGGAAACAGTAAACAGAAGTGGGAGGGAGGATGAGAGAGAAGGAGATGTAGAGGTGAAGGATGATGGTTCATGGTTCTAACGAAACAGAAAAATAAACTGCAGCAATTGCATTGGTGGCGGTTGTTTCTAACGATGATGTTGGATTGGTGGCCATATGGTGATCGTGGGTTTCGTCTAAGATTGTAACAAAAACAAGGTAGTAGCAGTATACATGATGATGAAAATGGTGGTGGCTTTTTGATTCAAAAAAAAAAAAAAACGAAAAGGAAAGAAAGAAAAAATAAAAAAAATATTTATTTCAAAGGTGGTAGAGGATGGATGGTAGTGATGATCTCATGTTGGTTTTGGGTGTTGATTTATCGAAGAAGAAAAAGAAAGAGAGAGGAGAGAAAGAGTGATTGAGATGATGGTAATGGTGGTGGTGAGTGTGGTGTTCGTTAATGGAATCCGGTGGTGGTGGTGATCGAGTGTTGATGAGGGTGGTGAAGATGGTTATGGCTTTGGTTGATAATTGTATAAACAAGAGTTGCGGCAGTGTATAGTGAGCGGTTGCAAGACAAAAACGATCAAAGGCGGTCTAGTAACTTTTGGGTTATGATCGAATAAAATTGTTGTTTTTATGAGATGGTTCTTCGGGTAATTAAAATAGAAACAAACCGGTTACATGAGGTGCATGTTGTTATTGATCTTTAAAGATGTTGAAAAAATGGTTTGTAATATTCATGTTAGATGAATTGTAGTATGGTTGGTTTTCAATTAAAGCAGCAAACAAAAGATTCCATGGTGAAGTGGGTGTTGAAATCTATAAGCAAGTATATGCATATGTAAATATAAAGACAAATAGATCTACAAATTCAGTAAAAGATAATAATAATATATTATAATAATAATTATAATAATATATAATATTAAAACTTTAAATCAACTTTAAATCAACGTGTAAATGATTGAGTACAGTTTAGCCACCGGATACTATGTCATTTACGGACTGGATTTCGTACCCCGTTGTTAATCAGTGGCGGATAAAAAGGTTTCAGAAAAATTCCAAACTTTTAAATTAAATATATTTATTTATTTTAGTCATTATGGTATAAAATTCGATCCTTAATTTGTTAAATAAAAATTACATCAACTGTCCCTCTCAATTCTGGGTAAAATATAAAAAATGTTAAAATTTGATAACTAGATCCTAAATACAATTTTACTAAGTCTAAAATTTGTAGAACTCATTTTCGGATTACTGTTTATTTTAAAAAAAACATATAAGTTTGAGTTTAGTTTGCTTAATATCAATCAGAACATCGAACGAGTATTACAATCATTTAATATTTTTTTTACTATACTTTATTTATATATAGTTATGTTGTAAATAATAATTATTATAATATCCTATTATAATTTTATTAATTTTCAATATCAACAACATATAATACTTTCAATTATATTTCAAATTATTATTTATATATATATATATACACACACATATCTATTTACAATTAATTGTTTGTGAATCGTCTAGAACAGTCGAAAGGGTAAATGAATTTATGTAAACAGTTATAAGAATTTTGAGACTCAACACTACAGACTTTGCTTATCGTATCGAAATCATATAAAGATTAAGTTTAAATTTAGTCGGAAATTCCCGGGAAATCACAGGTTGCTCACTTCTTGTTCCAGATTTTGGATTGAAGCTTGTTGATTTCTAAATGCTTGAGCATTTTGTTCATTAGTTTGTTTCTGAGATGTGAAAAAATGCGTTTGTGATTCAACTAGCTTCGACATCATGTCTTCTAAATTTGTCTTTTTATCATCGGTTTGTGGTGGTTTATTTTCAAAAATAGGTCTTTACTGATTGTAAGTATCATTAGATACTTGTTGATTGCTAGGACCTTGGTGGTTGTTGTATGGAACATTTCAGTTATAATTCTGATTTTGATTGTAGTTTGGTCTTGGCGGTTGATAATTCTTCTGATAATTATTTCCAGGCCTTTGGTTCATGTATGAAACATTCTCTCTTTGTTCCATTGTTTATTCAATACTGAGACAATCTTTTCTCAAATGTGGTCCTCCACACTGCTCACAACTAATTCGTATTGCGTGAATATCTTTCGTCATCTTTTCCATTCGTCTTTCAAAAGCATCTAACTTTGCAGAAATGGAATCAAAGTCATGGCTAGAATCGGATCTAGCCGCTTTAGATGATCTAACGATGTCTTTTTCTTGATGCCACTCATGTGAGTGGGAAGCAGTGTTATCAATAATTTTGTAAGCTTCAGTTGCGATTTTCTTCATAATGGAACCACCAGCTGCTATATCGATGTCTTTGCGTGTAGTAATATCGCATCCTTGGTAGAATATTTGTACTATTTGATAAGTGTCTAAACCATGTTGAGGACATCCTCTCAATAACTTTCCGAATCTTTTCCACGCCTCATATAGAGTTTCATTTGGCTTTTGTGTGAACGTAACAATTTCTCCTTGAAGTCTTACGGCTTTAGATGCCGGAAAGAATTGTTTAAGAAATTTTTCAACTAGAACATCCCATGTATCAATCGCCCCTTCAGGTAATGATTCTAACCAATCTTTGGCTTCTCCCTTTAAAGTCCAGGGAAATAACATGAGATAGATCTGTTCATCCTCAACTTCTCTGATTTTGAATAGAGTACAGATCCTATTAAAGGTACGAAGATGTTCGTTTGGATCTTCCTTCGGCGCACCACTAAATTGGCATTGATTAGTTACCATGTGTAGGATTTGTTATTTGATTTCATAATCTGGCGCATTAATGTCTGGTTGAGTAATTGTGTGATCTTGGCCAGTGCGTTTAGCCCTCATTCTGTCTTCCATACTTAGAGGTTCTAGATTTTCCATGATTGAGTTTGTTGAATCTGAATCACTAGAGGATTCTGATTTAATGGTTTCTTTCTCGACAATCTCTGGATGAGTGATTTGTGGTTCAGGAGGAATGATTAGTGGTTCAGGATCTCTGAATTGTCCCTGAATATCCCCCGGATTCTCAATTGTGAGGTCGGGTTCAAAAAATGGATTACCGGAAATTTGAATTGGAGTACTTGGTCGACTAGATGACGATTCTAAAGAAAAATTAACGGCGACAATATTGGCTAGATGTCTTGATCGAATTATAGGTGGTGAACGTATGAAAGGTGGTGAACGTTTTGCTCGGTGCATTCACAGAATATCATATAAGTTATAAAAATAAAAATTATATAAGTTATCAAATTAATAGACTTTTCTGATTTTGACCACGTTTCGAATAGCCAATAGATGCAGCAGGTAGCCAAGACCCTTTAAATCGGAATCCCACAACTCGTCACTAACAAATCCAACTATTACTACGAATCAGAAAATTTTGTATGTCTATCAATTTAACCACTTAAAATAATTTTTCGTCGAAGTTTTAAAGAAGATAAAGAAAATTCTATGTCCTAAAAACTAGAGCGTCGAAATGAAAAATAAAAAGTGCGTCGAAAAATAAGAAGTCGAAAAATAAGTGTCAAAAAATAATGGTCGAAAAATAATAATAAGAAAGTAGCGCGTCGAAATTTAAAAGCCTAAAAACTAAAAATTAAAACTTGTGTCTAAAGGTATTAAAGTTTAAAAGGAATTCTATATCCAAAATGGCAATAACTTAAAAAGGCACTAAAACTTATTTAAAAATAAAGCGATAAATGACGTAGTAAAATTCTAAAGTGCCTAAATCTTAATCTAAAGAAAAGGCACTTAAGAGATTTTACGGAAAATCTTAGAAATCTAAAAAAAAAATAAACTACGGCAAAAACTAATAAGTTACGAACAAATTACGAGCGAAAAATATACAATATACGTATAAATGATTAAAAAGATATAAATATAAAAAGAAACTAAATTGATAAAAAATACAATTTTATTAAAATATTAATTTTATAATATTTTTTTATAAAAGTATTAATTTATATATTAATAAAACTAATTAACACTTAAATTAAACAAAACTTAAACTAATTAATATTTAAATAAAACCCTAATCTAATTAATTAATAATAATAATAATTAAAACAAACCCTAATCCGTACCAGCTGAGGTTCAGAACCTGTCAGACATGACCATGCGGTCGCATGAGTTTAAAGAGGTGCAGCCATGCAATCGCATGGATGCAGATTCAGATTACTATGCAGGCCAAAAAAATGCAGGTTCAGCTTGTTTTTTTTTTTTTTAATTTTTACTTTATATTCTTTACTAAATTTATATAAGTAATATTTATAACAAAAATTTTATAAAACTAAAGAAAAATACTTTTATATTTTATAAAATATATTTTCTTTTTACACACTTAAATAGTTATATATATATATATATATATATATATATATATATATATATATATATATATATATATATATATATATATATATATTTTATGTTTTTATATTTTTGTATTTTTAACAAAATATTTTTACAAAATAAGAAATATTATATTTTTACAAAAATAACTTAAAATTTTTTTATAGCGTTTCGCTTTCGGCGTTGTTGAGTTCCCCGGCAGCGGCGCCAAAAATACTTGATGTTATGCGAGGTGTATACGAAATAGTTATATTTTTATTGTTAAATACTATTAAATACGATACAATTTTACACAAGTTATTTATTTATTTATAGAATGGATATACCTAAACCTTGCTACAACACTTATAGGCAGTGTACCTAATCGTAGAGTAGTGTAGTTTTTAGTAAGTCCGGTTCGTTCCGCAGGGAGCTAGCCAAGTTTAACGCTATATTTTTAAACTATATTTGTATATATTTGTGTGTGTATATATATATATATATATATATATATATATATATATATATATATATATATATATATATATATATATATATATATATAAGTAGTATTATTATTATTATTATAAAAAGGGATTTTACCGTTTAATGACCGGTTTGTCGATTTTATGTCTTAAGTCACAATTAAAACCTAATGTAAAATATTAAAAATAAATATAACTTAATTTAAAGTGTAAAGTAAATGACGATAATAAAATTGCGATAATTAAAAGTGCGATAAATAAAATAACGGTAAATAAAATTGCGATAATTTAAAAGTACGATAATTAAAAGTGCGATAAGATATAAAATAAAGGAATTATGCTTATTTAAACTTCTGTAATCATGATGTTCGACGTGTTGATTTTAATTTATTACCATGGGTTAATTGTCCTTTGTCCTGGATTATTCGATATGTCCATCTGGTTTTGTCCATAATAGTCTATCAGTCATAATTATAAAGTATGAGAGTCTTCGTCAAATTAACCATATACCCGAAGTTAAATATTCCAACTAATTGGGGATTCGAACTGTAACAAGGTCTTAATACTTTGTTTAATGAATACACCAGGTTATCGACTGCGTGTAATCCAAGGTTTTAATACTTCATTAACAATTACACCAATTACCTTTGAATGTAATCCACTCATGTTTTAATGAATCCATTAATTATTAATCCATCCCCGTGTCCAGTCAAATGAACAATAATTTGTATTTATAAATATCCCGCCCACCGTACCCGATTAAGCGTATGTGGTTATTTATAGATACGTCAAATTGTAACCTTTATATTAAATTAATGAGGTATCGTTTAGTCAATATAAAGCCCATTAATAGCCCATAGTCTAATTTTCACAAGTGTCGTTCTTTTGTCCAAACCTCAATTATGGTACAAAGCCCAATTACCCCATCTTTAATATTTAGTCCAACATCACGATTACTTCGGTTTAAATGAGCATAATAATAACTTAGCTACGAGACATTAATTTAAAAAGGTTGAACATAACTTACAATGAGTATTAATCGCGTAGTGTTACACGGACAGAGTTTTGACTTACAAACTTAAAACATTCGCTAACATAACCTTATTATTATTAAACTTAAATTAAAATTAAAATTATAATTAAAATATAAATATAAATATATATTTGAGAGATAGAGAGTAGATGGATATATATTGGTTTACTCCATTCGTCAGAAATATGCTGCTATTTATAGATGTGGTCACACTGTTGGGCTCATGTGATCGCATGAGATTTTCTCATGCTGGCCATGCGATCGCATGGCCGCCTATTCCTGGTCACTCATCGATTAAAACGTAGGCTGCTATGATTTTTTAATATATATAATATAATATATATAATTTAATATAATTATATATATATATATATATATATATATATATATATATATATATATATATATATATATATATATTATATTCTTATGTTCCGTTGATTTGTAATTTTAGCTCCATTGACTTGCGCGTTTCTTCTCGGTTTATGTCCCGGTTCCAGATTTTTGAACGTCCTTTCGTACGATTTAATATCTTGTACTTTGCGTTTCGCAGCTCATACTCTTGTAATTTATAGACGTTTCTCATTAATCATTTGAATCACTTGGATTGTACTTTGTACTTTTTAGCGTTTTGGTCATTTGCGTCTTCAAATCGTCGAATCTGTCTTTTGTCTTCACCTTTTAATATTTAAACGAATATCACTTGTAAATAGAATAATTGCAACTAAAAGCTTGTCTTTCTTAAGGAATAATGCTATTGAATATGTGTTCGTTTTTAGCATTATCAACAGGCATGCATACCATTTCTTAATATATCAATCTATCAATGACTTAATAATAATCACGTTGAACTCGACGACTCGAATGCAACGTCTTTTGAAATATGTCATGAATGACTCCAAGTAATATCTTTAAAATGAGAAAATGTACAGCGGAAGATTTCTTTCATACCTGAGAATAAACATGCTTTCAAGTGTCAACCAAAAGGTTGGTGAGTTCATAGGTTCATCATAAGCAATAAAATTCATCATTTTGATAGACCACAAGATTTAAATACAGTACACTTATCTCGTGTACAAACCATTTTTCATAATGCTTAGCAGAGTAGGTTCATATCCTTTTCTCCCCCGTAGGTTGCCTTGCGATTTTTAAATAACTGTACACATATCTCGTGCACAAAAATAATACACATAACCTGTGTATAAAAATCATTCTCTCGATACATAACATTCAATTTGATTTCATTGCTCAACATGATAACCGAACTTAACATATAATGCGCATCAATAATATCCCCAAAATAGAACATCTCGTCTGTATAATATATAAACTTCGAAGTACTAAACACCACGCCCACTAGCTCTTCTGTCTAGTGAACATTCTGGGTGGGGGTGTTAAACCCGGTAGCTACCTTTAGGATTCGCGTGAATTAGGGCCATACCCGTTTCTAATTCTTAGGTTACCAAGCAATAATAATCAGGGAAAAAATATTCACAACAATTAGTGGCAATTATCACATCCAACTATTTCAATAATAATCCACAGAACTTCTGTCTGCATAATAATTCATTCGAGGAATGTTTTGCTTGTGTCTATCTCGTCAAACATTTATAAAAGCATTTCATGTATTCTCAGTTCAAAATATATTTCAAAAGCATTTAATAAAGCAGTTATAAAAACAGCGCATGTATTCTCAGTCCCAAAAATGTAAAGAGTAAAAGGGAGCAAATGAACTCACAATACTGTATTTCGTAGTAATTATGTATATGACGGCATTGAACAAGTGCAAGGTTGGCCTCGAATTCACGAACCTATATAATTTGTATATATATTACAACATGTAATCGTAATCGATCAAGTTTAATTTTATTATTATTCTTGTTTTATTAGTAGTTCGTATGCTATGTTATTAATTATAACTATTTTATATATTTTAAGTATATAATTAAGGTTTAAATATCAACTTCTTTATTAAGGTATTTTATTTAGGATATATATCTATTATATGTCATTTATTATAACTGTTATATTTTAATAAAAAAATCTTATATACTGTATTAAAACTTAATATTATTTTAAAAGGTAAGTTATCAATGTTAATATTTTAATTTAAAATATTTTAGTATTAGTAATAATAATAACAAAATGATGGTAGTTTTAATAATACTTGTAGTGATAATAATGTTAATAATAATAATAATAATAATAATAATAATGCTAATTATAATAATGATAATATTAGTAATGATAATATTAGTAATGATAATAATGATAATAATAACAGTGTTAATAATAATAATTAGGTTTATTATAAACTCCGTGTTTAATTTCTAACTTATAACTATAGTTCATATAACTTAATTTCATAGTCATATTCATAACTGTCCATGTTATCATATAATTTCTTAACAATTTTTCTAAAATTTTACCACAACAACTTTTATTATTATCTTTATAATATAAACGTTATTAACATGTTCGTAATCATACTAATAATAGTAACGGTAATACTACTATAATAATAATACTAATAATTTTTAATTAATAATACTAGTACTATAACTAATAGTAATTATAACAATGATATTAATATTTGTATAACGATATTAATATGATAATAATACTTGTATTATGATAATTTTAATAATGATATTCTTAACAATAATAACAATAACTAATAATAACAATAATAATAATAATAATCATAATAATAATAATAATAATAATAATAATAATAATAATAATAATAATAATAATAATAATAATAATAATAATAATAATAATAATAATAATAATAATAATAATAATAATAATAAATAAATAATAATACTAATTTTGATATGAAAACTACCTCAAAAGAAGCTAAAAAAAAATATTGCCACGAACCGGACTCAAACCCTTGATCTCTCGAATACCCTTTAACTCGTTAACCAGCTGGGCTGTTGCCCCATTTCTGAAATTATATCCACTCCAATTTTATTTATCCAGTTTATATTTTCATGTTTCACCTTCTTCTTTAATACCAATCGACTAATGAAATCAACAATCATCAAAACAAGGATTTTAAATACTTCAAATTAATAATAACAATCAACATCAATTGTTTATATTAATTGAAAACACAAAAAAAAAAAAATTTAAAACAGACCCTGCTGTTCGACGCAGGTCTTCAAAAAAAAGAAAAATTGATTTCGAATTTTATAAGGATTTGGACCATTGTTACAACATGAAGTACGTTTCAAATCATCTATAAAAACTATTGGAATCGTTAATTTAACTTAAATCATAACATAAACTTCGAATTCGTTCAAGAACAAATGTTTGACTTTTAGATTTAAAAACTTTTACTCAGAAATTCGAGTTCGTTAAGATGAATTGGAATTTGATATTTTGCAGAAAGTTTGAGTGAAAGACTCCTAACACAACTTCATTATTACTTTTTGTAATTGAATTCAAATTCTCATTTTTGAGTTTTGCACCGAGAACACTATAAGCTCAACTCTTGATTATGAATTTAAGATCGTTTTAGATAATAATTTTTACATGAAATAAGTTCTAAATTGATTTTAGAAACTTTCTGGATCTTCAATTGATCCTAAATCATAAAAATGAACTCGAATTTTATCATGAACAAAACTGTTGACTTTTTGAACTTAATGTTTGACTTCAAAATTTGAAATAAATAGAAGGGATTGGAAGTTGGAAACTTACAGAAAGTTTGCTTAGATGATTACTAACACGACTGTATTGTTAGATTTTGAAAATTGGTTTGAATTTGGTTTATGATAAAATTTCTTCGCGTACAGAGTATATTTCTAGGTTCTTTCTTTTCCCATTTTAATTAACAGATACATTTGATGTATTACTTATACTCACTAAATGTTGTTGTTTAATGACCAAATTAAAACTGACTGGTAACGATTTACAGACAGAGAAATCAATTAGCTATAGTGGATAGTG